>NC_056728.1:226399747-226642379 GCF_019279795.1 Protopterus annectens | reverse complement strand
GATGCTGGACAAAGGCCTCTCCTTTTCATCCATCAAGATGCACGCCTCTGCCATCTCAGCTCATTGGAACACGGACCCACCTATTTTTTCTAATCCTTTGCTAAAACAGTATCTCAGAGGGGCTAAAAACATAAGACCGCCCCGTAGAGCACCAACTCCAACTTGGGACCTCAACTTCATGTTGGAAAATTTAACTTTACCTCCTTTTGAGCCAGCTAACTCAGCAGATTTAAAATGTCTCTTGGAAAACTGCTCTGCTCCTGGCAATAACCTCAGCATGAAGAGTTTCAGAATTACAGGCACTAATGGCAGTGGAACCTTTCATCATTTTCCACCAAGACTTTAAGAACAAACCCTACTTTTATGCCAAAGGTGGTATCAAGTGTGGCTCTAAACCAAACTATTCACTTGCCAACTTTTTATCCAAACCCACAGAATAAAGGGGAGAGACTTTTGCATTATTTGGACATACACAGGCAGCTACGCTTCTACTTGGACAAAACCAAAGCTTTCAGAAAAACCGAGCAATTGTTTGTAGCATATGCTGCAGGAGCACAGGGAAAAGCCATTTCAAAACAGACCATTTTAAAATGGATAGGACACTGTATACGTTTTTGCTATACACACCATGGGAAAACTGTACCTAACAGCATTAGGTCTCATTCCACCAGGGCAACAGCCACTTCAACTGCCTGCCTCAGAGGAGTACCTACCAAGGACATTTTGGAAGCAGCAACTTGGAGTTCTGTACATACCTTCACCAAGTATTACCATCTGCCTCTTTACTCTAAATCCAAAGCTGGCTTTGCCACTGCAGTCCTGCAGGGCCTTATAGCCACCCCTAATGCCTTATAGAACCAGCCACCCTACCTCAGCTTTGGGATTCTACCCAAGTGTAATGACTGCAGCAGTGTAACACGATGAACATAGTACAGTTTTGTACCTACCATAAATGTAGATGTTCGAGTGTATACACTGCTGCAGTCCAGGTTACTCTCCCTCCTTCCCCTCTTACTTGCTGGTACGTACCTAAGTCTTCTACCCTTTACTGCCTATGGGGAGTATTTGCTGGTAACTGAAAGTTTTTGATTTTTTTGCATATATATGTTTTATTAGCAATTTGCATTGCCTACCTTTATGTGGGGGCACCTGACATCTGGGGCAAGAAAAACTGAAGAAAATGGCGTTGGCTGCATCTTATATATACCCCTGTCGCACTGACGTCAGGGAAGAAGCGACAGCAACCGACGCCGGACCAAGACTTTGGAATTCAGGCCGACTGAGGGACCACCTGACGGCAGGATAACCCAAGTGTAATGACTGCAGCAGTGTATACACTCGAACATCTACATTTATGGTAGGTACAAAACTACTTTCTTCGTGTTTCACTGTTGCAGTCATTACATTTGGGTAATCTGCTTGCAGGTTGACCTCAGTCGGCCTGATTAACAAAGTCTTGGGTCCTGCGTCGGTTGCTGTCCCTTCTTCCATGATGTTAGGTCGTCAGGGGTATAAAACATGCAGCCGACGCCATTACATCAGTCTTTCTTGCCGTGCAGTCCCCGAAGCAGAAGCAGTTCGCAAGTGCCGGCCAGCTCCTAAATTTTCATTTTCGAGTTTCACAACCAAAGTCTTCAACTAAAAGCCAAGTACCCCTTTGGGGAAACTTTTTCTTGCTCCTTACCGATGTCAGTAAAATGTAATAATTGCATTACTTGTGGAAAGTAAATACCTCATAAAGATTTTCATTCATACTGTATTCCTTGCCTAGGCCCTGACCACGATGTACCTTGCTGTCGGTTTTGTGCTTTATTTAATCAGCGCACTATCCATCGTCGGTATATTTTTGCCTCTAAATATTTCAGTTCTTTGTTTAATTATCCAGGAATGTCATCTTTTAGCCATCCGACTACGGGGATTCCGAAAAAACGCAAAGATAAAGACAGACAGGCTGCCGAGGTCCAAAACTGCTAACGACGCTTCACCTAAACCAGTCGCCAGTTCGCTGGTACTCAGTGAGGCGCTTTTGCAGCCCCTGATACCCACTACTTCTGATTCGCAGGCCTCTACTGAGACCCATTCGGAGTCCGGTATGCTGTGAGATACTTCAACTATGGAACCCGTGGATGTCTCTAACTTGGATGGGTACGGAGCCACTGTGCAGGCACCGGCTTCTGAGGGTGTATTAAGGCCTATGGACTTGCATATTAAATCAATGCCTTCTTCATTATTAAGGCCTAAATCTCGATCCATGTCTAAAAAACCGACGCCCAGGCTCAGGCCTCTGTGCCTAAAAAATAAATGATAAAAATGGCTGAAGATCTAATAACTCTAATCAGGGGTAGCCAGCCCCCTATAAGAGGCCTAGGGCTGAGCTTGACTATTTTTTCTGACTCTTCTGATTACCTGGATTTGTCCTTACCTACTTATGAGGATTCTGATGCAGAGGACTCTATTCCCTCTGCTTCCCCTCCTGATGATTTTTCTTTTGGGGAAACCTTACATACTCTAAGGGAGCATTTTCACTGGGAAAGCCAGGAATTTTCTGATTCAAAAAAGAGGCTTAGGGATTTCCTTCTCCTAGCTCAGCATAGGCCTTTGGCTATTCCTCCTGTACTAGACATTGTTGATGACGCTTTCTTGGAATCCATTTTGGCCCCTGATTCCCTGCCTCCTGCTCCCAGTAAACCTGACAGATACTACAGGGTCCCTGAGTCCCATAAGTTCCTTTTCAAAAATCCTATTGCAGATCCAGACACTATTTCACAGGGGCCCAAGGGCATTAAGGCTTCTACTGCTAAAAATCCTACCCCTTCTGATAGAGACTCCAGGGCGCTGGACAGATGGGATAAAAAGGTTTACACTTCAGCAACCTTGGCCATTAAAGCTTTAAACTGCCAATTTCATATGTTAAAATATCACCAATATGTTATTGGACTACTAAAACAGAAAATTATGTTGATTCCTGACTGTGTGGAAAATAAAGACTTACAGGATTTAATGCATTCTGCTGAACAAGTTAGAAAACATACTTTGCAATGTGGTTTTGATTCTTTAGAGGCCTCTTGCAGGGCTGCTGTTACTGGGTCTGTGCTTAGAAGGCATGCTTGGCTTAAGGAGCAATCTCTGCTTGATCACATTAAAGCTAAATTGTTGGATGCTCCTTTAAATCACCACCTGTTTGGCAACAAGGCTGAAGAAGTTCTTAAAAAGATGGAAGATAAAGCTAAATATATGCAAACTGTGAAAGAATCTTTACAAGTTCAGCCTCCTAGATTTAGTAGGCACTGGCCGTCTACGAATTGGTCCTTTCCAGCCCCTTCCAGGTCTTCTCAAGCCAAACCCAGACACAGCAAAAACCCCAGGTTTCAGTCTCAGGGGACTCACAGAACTAAGCAGTGGGGGCCCTCCACTTCCAAGTCTGGGAATAACAAAACTCCCCCCTATGGTAAACTGTGTCAATAACTTCCTTTTAAAATTTTCAAGCACTTATCTTTTGACTGCCCCTTTGGGGGGAAAGATTGCTCTTCATGCAAGGAACTGGGAACTCATTACCCAGGAAAAATGGATTTTAAATATAGTGTCCCTGGGATACAGATTTCATTTCCACACTTTGCCAACAACAACAAACGGGTGGCCGGACCTACCCCCAAATCAGTAGGCAGAGGCTCAAAATCAAGTACTTTTTCTCTTAAGCATGGGGGCTATTCAACTGGTACCATAAGAGGAAAAGGGACAAGGTTTTTATTCAAGACTTTTCTTGGTACCCAGAAAAGACAAATCATGGTGTCCTATCCTGGACCTGTCTACTCTAAACACCTTTCTGGAGATTCCAAAATTCAAGATGCTGACTCTTCAGTTACTTCCTATGCTAAGCAAAGACGCCTGGTTGGCAACACTAGATTTAAAAGAAGCATACCTGCACATCCCAATCAGGGAATCTTGCAGAAGATTACCTACGCTTCAAAGCAGGCTACACGCACTATCAGTTCTCTGCACTGTCCTTTGGCTTATCTACTGCGACCAGGGTATTCACAAAGTGCCTAGCTCCAGTTATTGCATTTTGCAGGCAAAGAAGTATTCAAATATACCCATACCTGGATGATTGTCTAATTCGCGCAGAAATCCAGGACATACTTTTAAATCATTTGGTCTTTGTAAAAAGGGTTCTAACTTGTCTGGGGTACACCATAAACAAAATGAAATCACAACTGGTACCCTGTCAACAAATTACATTCCTGGGAGCAAGCTTAAATGCAACTTCCCAGATGGTGTACTTCACGCCAGAAAAGCAAATTCATTTGACAACCTACTTCAAAAAGTGGCCACAAAATCTCTGCTATCTGCAAGGCAAATACTGCAAGCCTTTGGGTTCATGGCCTCCCGCATTCGTCTAATTCCATATGCAAGACTGCATATGAGGAAACTACAGTGGTATCTGAAAAGCCTATGGAGTCAACATTCTCACAGCCTAGAAACAATGATTCTTATCATACCTTGCCTACGCCTAGAGTTCCTTTGGTGGGCAGAGACCTGCCACCAAAACAAGGAACTACCTTTCACGCCACCCCCTGCTGCCCAAACCCTAACAACAGATGCATCAGACTATGCATGGGGGGCTCACCTGGCAGGGAAGTGCATTCAGGGCAAATGGAACCCAAGTCAAATGCACCTGCATATCAGTCAAAAAGAAATGTTAGCTGTACAGAATGCTCTGACAGCCTTCAAGGTCTACATTCTTCCAGGACAACTAATGGTAAAGACGGACAACACCACGGTTATGTAGTACATAAACAAGCAGGGGGGTACACATTCGGACCCCCTCTGCAGACTAACAATGGCGTTGTGGAACACAGCCTTAAGCTACCAAGTGCACCTACAAGCTCAGTTCCTGCCAGAAAGATTAAATACACTGGCAGAAGCACTAAGCAGAAACTTCATGGACCCACACGAGTGGAAACTGGGACCAAGGATTTTCAGCATGTTGACAAGCGAATGGGGAGCCCAGATATAGGCCTGTTTGCCTCCCCCCAGAACTACCAATTAGACAAATTTTGCACAAGGACTCCCAGTCTATGTCTTTCCCCCGCTGCCCCTGCTCTCCAAAGTACTACTAAAAGTCAAACAGAACAAACCAAGGATGATTTTGATTGCTCCAGACTGGCCATGCCAACACTGGTACCCCCTCCTGCGCAGTGTGTCACGGTTCTCTCCATGTCACCTGCCTCAGACTCCTTCCCTGCTGTCTCAGCAGGAGAACCAGATTCTTCACCCTCAGCTTCCAACTCTGAACCTTGCAGCCTGGCTAATTACTTACTCTCCCTTACCATCCCTCAGCAAACCTGTGATGGATGTCGTCTTAGAGGCAAGGAGGCCTAGTACTAGAAAATCTTGTGCTGAAAAATGGAAAAGATTCTGTGCCTGGAACCAATCTCAAGGGATGAGCACAGTAGCGCCCAATTTACTTCAGATTTTACAATACTTAACTGAGATGCTTCACAAGGGCTGTCTTTTCCCTCCATTAAAATCCACGCCTCAGCCATTTCAGCTCATTATAACACAGAACCACCCCTCTTCTCTCATCTACTGCTCAAGCAGTTCCTCAGAGGGGCAAAAAATTTGAGACCACCCAGGAGAGCTCCAACCCCAGCCTGGGACCTTAACTTTGTATTGGAGAAACTCACTCTACCGCCTTTCGAGCCAGCTGCTACTGCAGACTTAAAATTTCTTTCTTGGAAAACAGCTTTCCTTTTAGCAATCACTTCAGCTAGAAGGGTATCTGAATTACATGCCCTTATGGCAGTGGAGCCTTTCATCATCTTTCATATGGACAGGGTGTCACACAGAACCAATCCATCCTTCATGCCCAAGGTGGTATCCAGTGTGGCTCTTAATCAGTCCATTCATTTACCAACCTTCTTTCCTAATCCACAGAACAAAGGGGAACAGATACTGCATTCATTGGATGTGCACAGACAACTTAGATTCTACTTGGACAGGACTAAACCTCAAAGAAAATCTGAACAACTGCTGGTAGCATTTGCTGCAGGGGCAGAGGGAAAGGCTATTTCAAAACAAGCCATTTCTAAATGGATAAAGCCATTGCATTCATTTCTGCTATAAGCACCATGGAAAACCTATCCCCCAGGGGATCAGACCTCACTCCACCAGGGCTGAAGCTACTTCTACAGCCTTTCTCAGAGGTGTTCCTACCAGGGACATCCTAGGTACTGCAACCTGGAGTTCTGTACATACTTTCACCAAGCATTATCATTTGCCAGTTTTCTCTAAATCCAGAGCTGGCTTTGCCACTGCAGTCTTGCAGGACCTTATAGCTGGTCCTAATCTTATTTAAACTCCTCCTCCCAACCATAGCTTTGGGAATCTACCCAAATGTAATGACTGCAACAGTGAAACACGAAGAACATAGTACAGTTGTATACACTTACCATAAATGTAGATGTTAGAGTGTATTCACTGTTGCAGTCCTGGTTACCCTCCCTCCTGCCCCCCCAACTTCTTTTGGCAATACCTCTACTTTCCGTTACTATGATTAAAAGCCTTTTTGGTGTATTTGCTTTTTTGTTAGAGGTGTACCTTTGTGTTTTTATGTTTAATTGCTTCCCATTAGGGGGGCACCTGACATCTAGGGCAAGAAACACTGATGCAATGGCGTCGGCTGCATGTTTTATACCCCTGACGACCTGACGTCCTGGAAGAAGGGACAGCAACCGACGCAGGACCCCAAGACTTTGTTAATCAGGCCGACTGAGGGCAACCTGCAAGCAGATTACCCAAATGTAATGACTGCAACAGTGAGTACACTCAAACATCTACATTTATGATAAGTGTACACAACTGTAATTTTTTTCATTTGTTTGTGAGGTTTAGTTGAAATTTTTTCATTTATGTTCACAAATCTCTGACTGCAAATATTGTGATTATTTTACAAACTGAAAATCCAATAACAACTTTAAAAAAAGGTTTTGAGAGTAAAAATGTGGGAATGCCTGAAAAAAAAATAATTTACTTGCTGAACTCTTTGATAAGTTGCAAATGAAGCATCTTCCATTTTCCCACTCCTCCCTGTATTAACTTTAAAACATATGTATCCCTTGTTTTCTCTGCTGATGTATGCTGAGTCTGCTAAAGCCAGATCCCTAGGTGTTTAAATCTTCCTTCCAAACAACTGGATATTTCAGCCTTGGATCACCTGTGGGCAAATAATTTATTAAGATAGCCGTTATTTATAGTAAGCCTATATCTCGATACCTTCCCAAAGGCTAGTAAAATCTCAGTTAATTTTCCAGTGTTGCTTTGGGGATTATTTGGAAGAATTAAGACATCATCTATGTACAAAGCTATTTTATGCTGTTCCTTACCAATTTTATACCCTATTAGTTCCGAGTAGCTTATCTCAGCCAGGGGCTCAAGACAGAGAGTAAACAGTTGCAAAAAGGGGCATCCCTGTTTGGAATCTCTAGTGAAACAAAGTGGATGTGATAACCCTGTAGTTGTCTTCAAGCCCACATAGATGGTAAAGAGTAAGTACGCCAGCTTCACATTTAATACAGACTTTATGGTGACTCATCTCAAATACACCCGGTTAAACTTTTCTATTTTCTTTTTGGCATCCAGGCTGATCAAAGCCATTTTAAACCCCTTTATTGAGTTATCACTTTTGACATAGGCAAACTTACATTTATATAAAAAAACAGTCAAACCATATTAACAAGTTTACATTTACAAGTACTATATGTCACACATGTTATGTATCATATAAATTATTCAGTGACTGTTTCTTTTAACCCTAATTCCTCCTCAGAAGCATTTTTCTGCATGAGATGCTCCAAAACTTTCCATTTTGTTAAAAACAAGAACTATCTTTATTAAATCATCACATGACAATAGGCAATCACACATTTATATAAATGAAAACAAACTGTATTGACAAAATTTTAGTTCCAAATATACATCACTTAAAATCTGTCTAGTCATTGTCAGTGAAACATTACATAACTCATTAAAATCCTGCTTTCTTGTAAATCTAATTCATCCTCTAAAACATTCTGTATATATTGTTCCCACAATTCCCATTTTTTCTATGTAATTTGCTTCTACCATTTTCTAAAGATAACATGTCCAGTTGTTTTGTCTCTGTTATTATAGTCACTACTTCTAGCACACTTGGTTTAGAGTTTGATTCCCAATTTCTAGTAACTGCTTTTTTGGCAGCCACCATAATTAGACTCGGTTCAGCAAAGTCTTACTATGTCTGGACAATTCCAATCTGTATCATAGCTCAAAAAATTTCCTTAGTTGTATCAGTTTTCTTACCCTGTATATCTAATAGAGAAGTTTGTAGGGAATTTTTAAAATAGTCTGCCAACTCATTGCATTCCCTAAAATATGTTCCCAGTTACCTCTTTCTTCTCCATCACACCTCTAACATTTGCTATAAAAATTATTTGGGGTCTACATGGTTATAAAAATACCTGTGTAAACACTTCCAAGCAAAGATCCTAAAATCTTATAGACTTTGTTGCATATTTGGAAGTCATACATATATCCCCCATTGTTTCTTTGTGAATTGCTTATCCATTCTCTCTTCCCAATCCTTTCTAACCTCCTCTGATTGATTATTATAGTTATCATGCAATATTTTATATGCTATACTAATTGTCATTTTTAACAGCAGCTTCTGTAATAGATTCTACCAAAAATTTTACTAGTGCTGGTCTTTCACTTAGGATCCCCTATTCCTTTCTCTTTGCCTATACTCTGATATCAATCCTTGCTAGGGAAGCCAGTCTTTAGCCTGTAGTTCAAATAAATTATTGGCCTCTTTCCATTCTGTTAACTTAGTACTACAACTGTAGCTTTATCTTTTTTCTTCTTCTGTCACTATTGGAGCTCCTCTTGCAATTAATATGACTGTTCCCCTTTTACTTTGTCCCAAATGTTCTGCTGAGTAACCATCTTGAAATCCTTTCTCTCAGTTCTATCCAAATGTGTCTCCTGTAAGCATAGCTGTTTGCAATCTGCATTTTTAATACTGTTCACTATTCTTTTTTCAATATTCACAGATAGTATAGAAATTCAAAGTTGATATAGAAAGTGCTGTCATTATGTTTAGAAGTTATTATTCTTATCGTTATGTGTAACAGCTTTTTTTAAATGTCTAGTTTCAGCTATTGAATTACATGCATACACTAATGTTTGCCAGGTTGATCTTTTATACAGTTGGTTCTTGTCATATCCATTTGAACCTATGTCACGTTGTACAAAACTTTTGTTTTGGTAAAAACCCAACCCTAAAACAAAAAAAGCATACCCCTAAAACCTATGAACTTAATGATAACACATACAACTATGTGCATCTTCAAATATTGAAGTTTAACCCTTCTTATAGGAACAATTGTCCCAGATGGACAGCCACACTCACAGACTTGAATTAACCTATAAGGAAGGAAGATTGTCCATGCAGAGACTCGTGCTTCTGCTTCCTCTAAGTGCCATCTGTTTTTGTCATTATTCCTCTCCCAGATTAGAAAAACACTTGAATAATTTCAAATAACATTATCTCCTAGCCTTTGAAAGAAAGAAGTATTCTGTTTTTATTGCCCCTTATCAGATTGTATCTGGTTTGCATGTCTCTATGGAGACGTTTTTTTCTACTTTACTCCTCTTCTCCGTGGTGTACAGTGAGTAAATATTTTCCACAAAATCTCGGTCTCCCACTTTTTGTACTATGTCATTCTGCCACCGTTTTGTCTCATTTATTTGCAAGAGGAAAACTTTTTGTTATATTCAGTGTTCTTTTTTATTTATCTGCCTCCCCTTAAAACTTGTTACTAGAGAAAGCAAAGGGCCTTAATCCAGTTATTCCCCTATTCAGTAGTAAGAAAAAGCATATCAATTTTTATTGTATCATGCTCTTTTGTCCATATGTTTCCATTCTTTTTACTTTACAATAGACATGGTGCCAGTTCTTGAAAACCTTTAACAGTCTTCCAAGGTTAGATGGCATCCTCCCTTGGTTCAGAAGCTATCTGTCTTATCATCACTTGTGTATTAATTCTTTCCTGTCACTCCACTAGCTAATCTGAAGCAAGATGTTACACAAGTGAATATTCTTGCTCCACGCATTTTCTCCATTTATTTCAAAAAATTACCTCTGGCCGTAGCTCTTAACACAAGAAATCTGGACAAAGCCTAACAACGGGAGGACAAAGGCCAAAAAATAGGGACACCTTTTAAATATTCCATCTGATGTTAATCTTCTTCCCATTCATCACTGATGGGTTTGGTTCCGAGCACTCGGAACCGAGTCAGCCAAATACCAAGGTCACTTACACCAAAAAAAATTCTTGAGCTAAGCTGCCACCCACAATGCTCTTCTCCCAGTTACTTCAGATCTTGTTTGCCATGCAGTCATATAGCAGCGTTTCACCAAGCACTCCAGCTGTTATATATTTATGAATTTTTGTATTTTTTTTTTAACTTTTTCTTCTAATATAACCTTTCCACTTTCTAGCTACCCATCAGCTATTTCTTTTACCATCGTTGGTAGAGCCCTCTCCTACCCCCTTGTGGTATCATTTGATACCATCATTGGTATCTTTCTTTCTTTATTTCTGCTTCTTTTCCTATCAGTAATTTGTTTCTTTTGTGCGTTGGATATGTCTGAGAAAAAAGGGACTTCAGGGTTCAAACATTGCACTTCCTGCAATGGCAAACTTCCCAACAGTGATTTACATGATGATTGTGTCTATTGTCTGGGGGTTTCTTACCTCTCTATGAAACCTCCTTGCCAGATTTGCCTGAGTTTTAGTCAGCGCCGACAGGGACCCTCACTGAGGCTCCTAGGCCTCCCCTTCCCTTTGGGATTCGGTTGCATCGGAACCGTCCCTTCCTCAGTCTCATGGTTGGGGGGGGGGTGGAACCCTCTGTTCTGAGCACGGTTCCAAGTTTTTTTATCAGTTCCATCCTCTGATCCAGGGGCAACGCCTGCCCCGATCTTGCTTGAGGTACCATCCCCGAAAGTGGGTCTGGCAGAGCGGGATGTGACTCCGGTTCCTAGATTGTCTTACTTGGTTCCGGGCTCCCATTCCTCTTTGGGAAGACCTTCTTTCCGGGTGATGGAGAGGGTGCTTGCTTCTGGAAGCGCTCCTATGTCAGATCTTCCCCCTGGTTCCCCTGAGCTACAGCTACCACGGGCCACCTCACCAGGACACCAAGAGCACAAGCCGCAGGAAACCCCAGTTCAGGGTAATTTTCCTTCCGAGTCTTCAGACATTCCCACTGAAGAACCTCCTCAGAAGAAGGTGTGTAAGAGGAAATACCTTGACTCCCCAGAGGAGTCTCTCACTGAGGATATGGACTACGATGATGGGGAAGGGTCCCCACGGTCACCCCCTGATGATGTCTCCTTCGGATACATTCTGGAAATATTGAAACAGAGGGGTGGCTGGAAGCCTTCCAACCCTTCCTCGGAAGAGTTCATTTTCCTGCAGGCTTTCCGATCTCAGCCTTCTACTTCTTGGGTGACCCCACCTGCCGACGAGTTAATCCAACTCCTCATGCAGCTTGCGTGGAAGAGTCCTCATTCTATTGAAGCCATTCCCTGGAGACCAGACAAGATTCTTACCCCACCAGAGGAGCATCCTCACTGGTCTAGAGGCTTGCCAGTAGATGTTATGGTGGTGGCAGCCACTAAAATTCCTTGTGGAGGAAGGTCCTACTGTCCGCCCAACAGAGTCGCCCGGGCTGTGGACAGGTTAGGGAAGCGAGTTTTTGCTTCAGCGACCTTTGCAGTCAGGTCATTTAATTACTTGGCACACTTTACGACTCTCCAAAGGAATCTGATCCCCAAACTTTCTGGGGCTTTCGCGGGTCAAGTTTCTGATGGAACACGGGACAAAGTTGCCTCTCAACTTGCCACCCTTGAGTCCATCTCCAACTTGTCCATGAGGTTGCTCTCCCACGCAACCAAAGGGGCAGTTAGAGCTGTGGGTGCAGGCATAGTCATGAGACGTCATGCCTGGATGTGCATCTGTGACCTCACGGACTCCTTCAAGTCCTCCTTTTTGAATGCCCCTATTGAACCATCATCCTTGTTTGGTTCTGAAGTAAAGGGCACACTGGCCAGGTGCGAGCAGGATGGAAAGACCTAGTCTGCTGTTGGCCTACATTTTTCCAAGCCTCACTGTTCTTTCTCCAGGAACCAGAGGAGTGGGAAAATATGGCAGAAAAAGTCTCAAGGTCCTTTCGTAACGCACGTGATGAAGATTCCTCCAAAGGCAGAAGGGGTTCCAGTGGTGGAAGATGCCCCTTTAGGGGTAGAGGGGGCCCCAAAATCAAGACTCCAGGGATTCTTTCTCCAGGCAGTCTTAATGCTCCTGAAGCGTTTCCCAATTGCTTTCCTCTGGAAGCAGTCGGGACTCGTTTTTCTCTGCACCAAACTGCCTGGCACTCTATTACAAACGATTGGTGGGTGCAGAGAATAATCTCCAGAGGCTATTACAGTCCTCTTATATCACGCCCAAAACCTACAAAGAGCCTTCCCGATGTTCCACCCAGTCAAAGGGAAGAAGCAGCTTCAGGGATAAGAAAGCGGTGTCAAAAAAGAGTCATCCAACCAGTCCCCCCCCCCCCCCCCCCCCCGTAGATCAATGCAGATCTGGTTTTTATTCAGGATTCTTTTTGGTGCCAAAAAAGACCGGGGACTGGAGACCCATTTTGGATCTCATCCATTTAAGTAAGTCATTGGTTCAAACTAAATTCCGCATGGTCACTATACAATCCATTCTCCCTTTTTTAAAGGAGGATGTTTGGATGTGCTCGATAGACCTCCGAGATGCGTATTACCACATCAAAATGGACAAGCACTCCAAGAGTCTCCTTCTCTTCCGGCTAGGAGCCAATCATTACCAGTTCAGAGCCCTGCCATTCGGTCTCTTGACGTCCCCCAGAGTGTTCATGAAATGCCTAGCAGTGGTGACAGCTCATCTGAGACTTCAGGGATTCCGGGTGTTTCCATATTTAGATGATTGGCTCCTCTCCACTCCCACCAAGCGTCTCCTGACCATAGCCCTCCGCTACACTCTCTCACTGGTGGAGTCTCTAGGCATCACAGTCCATTGGGAAAAATCCAATCTACAACCTACCCAACAACTGGAATTTATAGGGGCAATTTTCAATACTCGAACAAACTTGGTATCCCTTCCAGCTGACAGGCTTCAGAGGTTAAGATTACAAGTGCTACTCTGTCAAAGAAAGGTGTCAGCAAGAGAAGTTCTCCAGGCTCTGGGGTCTATGACGGCAGCCATTCTGATTGTTCCTCTGGCAAGATTACATACGAGACTGTTACAATGGCTCCTTTTGTCCCAGTGGTTGGCAAATCTTCACCCCCTAAACTCACAGATCCTCATCACCAACTCCTGCAAACAAGATCTTCTTTGGTGGATGAGGCCAGACGAAAATCTTTGGTGTTGCCCCTTCCAGATTCCCCAACCAAATGCCACGGTGACCACAGATGCTTCCCTGATAGGGTGGGCGGGGCCATTTTCAGGGAAAGACGGTCCAAGGAACATGGCCCAACTTGCATATCATTGTTCTGGAGTTGAGGGCAGTGCTGTTGGTGTTGCAGGCACTACATTCTCTCCTTCCATTGGGAATGATTGCGAATCATTCAGACAATGTCAGTAGTCTGGTACATAAACAAGGAGGGACCCAATCCTACCCCTTGTGTCAAGAAGCCATGAGAATTTGGCACTGGGCAATAGCTTCCAGCCACTTTCTTATAGCAACGCATATCCCAGGGAGCTCCAGCATGATTGCGGACAGGCTGAGCAGATGCATCCTTCTGCCACACGAGTGGTTTCTCAATCTGAATGTGACGGCAGAAAGTTTCAGCCATTGGGGCCAGCCTTGCTGCGATCTCTCTGCTTCCCCTTCAAACAACAAATGCAGCAGCAGCTTTGCCCTTTTCCCCCAGAGGGGGAGTCACCGAGAGACAATTTGACTCACGATTGGCCCACGGGTCTTCTCTATGCTTATCCTCCAATTCCCTTGATACCCCTATTTTTGAAGAAAGCAATTCGGTTGAGATGCAAGGTGATTCTCATTGCCCCATTCTGGCCTCGACAACTTTGGTTCCCCTTCCTCCGGCCTCATCTATTACAACCTCCATGGATCCTGGACGCTCGTCAGGACTTAATCTGTCACCCCCAAGGGTTGTCTCCCCCAAATCTGTCCACTCTCAAGCTGACAGCTTGGTTTCTCCACTTCCATTAGTTGCCAGGTAGGAAATCCTCTCCTCACCTGTTCGCGATATTATTCTGGCCTCCCATAAGACATCCACCAGAAAACTCTACAGAGATAAGTGGAAAAGGTTGACTGTCTGGTCTAAACAATGGATGTTAGACCCCTTTTCAGCTCCTGTATCTGTTATACTTCATTACCTTTCTGAGTTTTTTGAGAATGGAGCATCAGCTTCTACTATTCGATTCCACTTGGCAGCTATCTCCAATTTTCATAACGGTCTAGAAGGCATTCCACTTATCTCCACCCACATTTGCAAGACCTTTCTCAAAGGAATTTTCCATAGCAGACCTCCAATCAGGCGGCCTGTAGAGACATGGCATCTCTCTCTGGTATAACAGTCTCTCTCTCTACCCTCTTTTGAGCCTGCTGCAAAATGTGACCTTAAATTTCTATCATGGAAATCTCTCTTTTGGTGACGGTCACTTCAGCTAGACGGATATCGGAGTTACAGGCCTTATGCATCAATAGTCCGTATTTAATTTTTCATAAAGACAGTATCTCTTCGTACTAATCCATCTTTTCTCCCCAGAATGATTTCTGATTTCTTTGTCAACCAGTCCATTGAACTTCCAGTGTTTTTCCCAAATTATTCCAATAAAGGAGAATATTGTCTCCACTCATTGGATGTACATAGAGAATTATGTTTTTACTTGGATAGGACTAAATCTTTCCGCAATCAGACCAACTTTTCATCTCCTTCTCTGAACCTAAAACGGGATGTGCCGTATCAAAAGTCACTTTATCAAAATGGCTCAGACATTGTATTACCTTTTCAAGTTCACAAGCAAATGAACCTAAACCTGTAAATATCAAAGCATATTCAATGAGAGCCATAGTAACTTCTGTTGCTTTTCATTCCAGAGCTTCTATGGACGACATTTGTGCAGCAGCCATTTGGGCTAAACCCCATACTTTCATCAAACATTACAAATTGGACATGGTTTCCAGGGGAAGAGCGGCCTGTGGCTCAGTGGTACTCAGGAATGTTCTTCCATAAGGGCCACCCTTGTTTTCAAGTATCTTGGGATTCTGTCCCATCAGTGATGAATGGGAAGAAGATTAACAACATCAGATAAAGAAGTTATGTCTTACCATAACGTTCCATCTGTGTTGTTGATCTTCTTCCATTCATTACATCCCACCCTCCATGCCCCACCAAAGGCTCCTGGTGGATCTCATGGGTCCTTGTGGTGTTTTTCAGGGTTTTTGCGCAGAAAATGGCCTCTGCTTTTACTTCTATATGTTGCATGCAAACTCAGTCTGAGGTAACTGGGACAAGGGCATTGTGAGTAGCAGCTTAGCTCCAGAGTTATTTTGGTGTACGTGAGCTTGGTATTTGGCCGACTCAGTTCCGAGGGCTCTGAACCGAGCCCATTAGTGATGAATGGAAGATCATCAACAACACAGATGGAACATTATGGTAAGACATAACTTCTTTTTTTAGAAACTTAGACATTTGCTAGAATAACAGGTTTTGTGCTTGTATTCATTTTCTGAAGGGAATGAAATCTGAAACTCAAATGTATATCATTATTTAATGACTTCATTCCTCAGTGATTTGCCAGAAAATCGCAAATTTTATGAGGAGCAGACTAAAAATATGAGGCAAAATCTGGACAGTTGAGAGGTATGCCTCTGGCCCTTCCTCACCTCCCATTCTTGCTCTGCTGATGAATGCTGTACCACTGAAATAAATTCCTCACAGCTTTGCAAAAACAGTTTCAGTCAGACTTAATCCATATGATTCGTTCAATCAATAACAGTAAACTTGTACTCAGTTTATCCAAAGTAAATAAATAAAAATGTACTTTTGAGGACAAAACAAAAACTAAGCAAAAGCTGCATCTATAAGTCTATACTACAAGTTCACCAATGTCACTATTGAAAACATTGAAGCATTTAAATAATTGGCACTCTGACTATAACTCATTTAAATACCTGGGACTCCGACTAGATCCTTCTCCCAGCTTCTCCTCATACATACATACATAGTACTAGAAAGAAAATAAACAGACTACATTAAGTCTCTCCCTCTCAAAACCCTCTAGAACTGAAATAGGAAAAGGCATTTTACTATCCTTTCTAGAATTTGTCATTCCTTTTAGGCTGGTGTTCTCCAGGCCAGCTTCTGTCTCCTGTATTAAATCTTTTAGGTCTCATAGAAGCCCTACACCTTAGACTCGTATTAAATGATGGTGACCTTTTTCAAGGCCCAGCTTCAGTTCTGTGTCATTTCATCTACCACAAGCTAAGATGTCCAACCTTCGATTTCTGAAGCAGTTCCTTCTCTGGTCTTGATATCAGCACCGGTAGTTTTGGAACAAACTCCAGCCTCTGCAATACTCCTTTCAGCTCAGACTGAAATTTCTTTGACTGCACTGATAGCCTTTGCACCAGAGGTCACATCGGCTCCAGCATTGTTGATACCAGGAGCCATTAGGCTCTGAGAGCTTGGCATTTGGCCTCTCTTAGTGGCAGTAGCAGTACTGATGGAGTAGGCACTGTTTTCTGTGCAGAAGGTCCCCATCTTCCCTAAGCTAGTCCTCCTTAATGCCTCAGGGTGGAGTAGATGCCAGCTTGGTGCTGACTCTGCTTCTGAAGACATCTGTGTCAGTCTACTGTGTCAGTATTAGAGTGTCTTTGTTGGCACCAGTGGGAAGACTAATCTAGCTTTTTGCAAGTGTAGGTACAAGGTCAGTCAGTTACACCTCAAGACACCATTGTTTTAGGGTCCGTCAGCCATTCATTTTATTTGCCTCCCATGGAAAGGGGGCTTTGTAGGTCTGCATTGATGTTATTCCTAGTGTCCTCTTCTCTGGAGACTTCAGGAGACTCTCAGATCTTGACAAATGAAAGGTCTCCTCCAAATCCCTACCCGAAAGAAGATACCTTTAGCAATATTCTTGAAATGATGAGACAGAGGGGATTTTGGCCCACATACCCAAAAAACCCTACCCCAGGAAGAGATTTTAAAGGAGGCCTTTAAGATCCCCCTCCCAAGCTTAGGTACTTCAGCCTGACAAACTTACAGATGAGGTCTCTAGCAGACTATTGAAGGAACCAAACAAAATGGCCAGACTAATCCTGAAGAAATTGGACAATGTGCTAAGAACACCCAAAGACGAGAAGCTTTGGTGGTCACTGCAGCCACTAAGACAGACATCTTAGAGGATGCTCAGGCCATTCATCCACCGAATAAGGATTCCAAAATGATGGACAGATTAGTGAATTAGATGTATGCATCTAGTGAATTCTTCTGTTTGAACAATGAACTACATGGTGCTCATGGCCATATAACAGAGAAAACAGCTGCAGCCCTGAAACAGATCTTAGTGGGTGAACTCAAGACATAACTGCCCACCCAAATAGTAACAATGTGTACCATCTCCACAGTAGCCGTGTGTCTTAGCGTCATGGATGGCATAGCCAAAGGCAATGTCTCTCAAGTTTGGCAACGAGGAGACAAGCCTGGCTGCAACACTCAGATTTTGCAGACCACTTCTGGAATGTTCACTGAGGGGGCCACAAACTTTACTCCAATAAATGTGTTTTGCCCTCCTGCTCACAATCCAGCAGATGTTCATCATGTTTCACTGTTGCAGTCATTACACTTGGGGTTATCCTGCTGGCAGGCTACCCGCAGTCGGCCAGAGTTCCAAAGTCTAGGTCCGGCGTCAATTGCTGTCATCTCTTCCCTGACGTCAGAGCGCCAGGGGTATAAAAGATGCAACCGATGCCATTTTCTCCAGTCTTTCTTGCCACGCAGTGCCCAAAGCAAAAGCAGTTCGCAAGTGCCGGTCGGCCGACTCCTGAGATTTTCGAAATCGAGTTTCAGAACCGAAGTCTTCAATAAAGCCAAGTACCCCATTGGGGAAACTTTTTCTTGCTCCAGACCGATGTCAGTAAAAGTTAACAATTGTATTTCTTGTGGGAAGCAAATACCTCATAAGGACTTTCACTCTTACTGTATTTCTTACCTAGGCCCTGACCACGATGTTACTAGTTGTCGGTTTTGTGCTAGATTCAACAAACGCACTATTAAGCGTCAGTTTGATTTTGCTTTACATTACTTTGGCCGAAGGTTTAACTACATAATACCGTCAGAACAACCGACGACCGGAATTCATAAAAAATGCAAAGACAAAGAAAAGGACAGGCATCTGAGATCCAAAACCAACGACGAAGCCTCTTCTAGGCCAGTCGCCGGTTCTCAGTGAGGCGCTTTCGCAGCCCCTGACACCCACTACCTCAGAGCCACAGGCCGTATCTGACTCCCACGTGGAGACACCTAGGCCTCTGGAAACTCAAGGTATTGGGCCTGCGGAAACTATTCCCTCAGATGGGTCCGGAGCCGCTGAGCAGGCATCGGCTTCTGAGGGTGTTTTCAGACCTTCACAGCTTACTATTAAGTCCACTGCAGCAGCCAAGGCAAAGTCAAAAACACCATTAAAGACAAGGAAACAAGTACAGCATTCTCCTGGACAGTCAACCATACCAAAGAAACAGATGCTTAAAATGGCCGAAGACCTAATTACTTTGATCAGGAGTTCCCATGCCCCTCCTGATAAAAGGCCTGGGCAAGACACTGACTATGATTCCTCTGACCAGGTTTCTGTTTCCTCTGATTCCTCTTCAGATCAGGGATATTCTCTCCCTCCTTATGAGGACTCTGATGCAGACGAGTCTATACCTTAAGCCTCTCCGCCTGAGGATTATTCTTTTGGGGAAACCCTGCACACCATGAGGGAGCATTTCCATTGGGAGAGCCAGGATTATTCAGAATCAAAGAAAAGGCTCAGAGACTTTCTTTTATTGCCTCAGCACAGGCCTCTGGCTATCCCCCCTGTGCTTGATATTGTTAATGATGTTTTCTCTGAATCCAGTCTGTCTCCTGATTCTTTACCCCCTGCACCAGTCAAGCCAGACGGGTACTACAGGGTCCCTGACTCTCATAAATTTCTTTACAAAAACCCTGCTGCGGACCCAGAAACAATTTCTCAGGGTCCCAAAAGGATTAAGGCTTCCACTGCTAAAAACCCTGTCCCCTCTGATAGGGATTCCAGAGCTCTGGATAGATGGGGGAAAAAGTTTACACTTCTGCTACTTTAGCTGTAAGGGCTTTAAACTGCCAGTTTCACATGCTTAAATATCAACAGTACCTCATGTCTTTGTTAAAACAGAAAATGTTTACAAACTCAGAAAGTCCTGACAGTAAGGAAATGCAGGATTTATTGCATGCAGCTGAAGTGGGAAAGCATACTCTGCAATGTGGTTTTGATTCATTAGAGGCTTCATGTAGAGCCGCAGTTAACAGGCTCTGTCATTCAAAGGCATGCTTGGTTGAAAGAACAAAGTTTACCTGAACATGTTAAAGTAAAATTATTGGATGCTCCACTACAGCATGATACTTTGTTTGGTGTTAAGGCAGAAGAGGTGTTAAAGAAAATGGAGGATAAAGCAAAATCAATGCAGACAGTAAAGGATTTCTTACAGGTTCAACCACCTAGGTTTAGCAGAAACTGGCCTTCAAAAAAATGGTCCTTTCCGGTGTCAGACAGGCCACAAAGAGGCAGATACAGGACGCCCAAGAGGCAGATCTCAGCCCCAAGTCTCCTACAGACCCAAACAGTGGGGTGCTTCAGCCCCCAAAGGAGGAGAAGACAAATCACAACCTTATAGGAAACAGTCCCAATGACTTCCCTATACAAATGCAAAGCACTTACCTTTTGGCAGCACCCCTAGGGGGGAAAGCTAGCACTTTTCTCATAAAATTGGCACACAATTACACAGGACAAATGGGTACTGAATATTGTTTCTCGGGGTTACAGGTTCCATTTTCACACCCTTCAAAATCAAAAGGTATGCCGGACCTGCTACAAATCCAATGGGTAGAGGCACAAAAACAAATTGCTGCTCTCATGGACATGGGAGATATTCAAAGAGTACCACAGCAAGAACAGGGACAAGGATTTTACTCAAGACTTTTCCTAGTACCCAGAAAGGACAAAGGCTGGAGACCAATACTGTCCTTGTCAATCCTAAATACTGTCCTGGATGTTCCAAAATTCAAAATGTTAACACTGCAGCAACTTCTACCCATGCTGGGCAAGAAGAAGGCTTGGCTAGTTACTTTGGACCTCAAGGAGGCATACCTGCATGTCCCAATCAGACAATCTTGCAGAAGATACCTCAGATTCATAGCTGTCTCAATGCATTACCAATTCTTTGCACTGCCCTTTGGCTTATCTACTGCACCCAGGGTCTTCACAAAATGCATGGCACCAGTAATTGCATTTTGCAGGCAAAGAGGAATTCAAATATATCCCTACTTGGACGACTGCCTTATTCAAGCAGAGAGCAAGGACATTCTTCTAAAACATCTGGCGTTTGTAAAAAGATTACTAATTTGCCTAGGGTACACAGTAAACAAAAAGAAATCAAAACTAGTGCCCTCTCAAGAGATAATTTTCCTGGGTGCAAGCTTAAATACAACTGCCCAGATGGCTTAACTCATGCCAGACAAGCAAAGGCAACTGACTCATTACTTTCAAATGATGGCAACAAAGACCCAGCTCCCTGCAAGAAAAATTCTGCAGGCCCTGGCCTTCATGGCGTCCTGCATTCTACTAATTCCATATGCAAGACTGCATATGAAGAAACTACAATGGTATCTAAAAAGTGTTTGGACTCAACATTGTCACAGCCTGGAAACAATAATAACTTTAATTCCCTGCCTACAACAGGAGTTTCTATGGTGGTCCCGGGCCTGTCACCACAACAAGGGACAGCCTTTCACCTTACCCACAGCCAGGCAGACCATAACAACGGATGCATCGGATTATGCCTGGGGGGCACATATGGCAGGAAAATGTATTCAGGGCACGTGCCCCAAGGAACAAATGCATCTTCACATTAATCAAAAAGCGATGCTAGCTGTACAGAATGCCCTGACAGCTTTCAAGGACCTACTACGTCCAGGACAACTATTAATAAAGACAGACAATACCACAGTTATGTGGTACATAAACAAGCAAGGGGGCACACATTCCTATCCCCTCTGCAGGCAAGCCATGACTTTGTGGAACACAGCACTGACCTATCAAGTACATCTGCTGGCGCAATTCCTGCCAGGAACAAAAAATACACTGGAAGATGAACTAAGCAGAAATCTCATGGATCCTCACGAATGGAAACTAAATCCACAGGTCTTCAGCATGATAACAAGGAAATGGGGATGCCCAGACATGCATCTTTTTGCTTCCCCTCACAACTGCCAACTACAGAAATTCTGCACAAGAACTTATCACTCACAAGCATGAAAAGTGGATGCTTTATCATTCAGCTGGAAAACCCTGACAGTTTATGCCTTCCCTCCACTGCCTCTTCTTCCCAAGGTGCTCCTAAAAGTCAGACAAGAGAAGCCAAAAATTATCCTGATTGCCCCAGACTGGCCACGCCAGCACTGGTACCCAATCCTAAAGAGCTTGTCTCAAGGCCCAGCCTGGCCTTTACCCCAAATTTCTCATCTTCTGACTCAACAAAACAATCAGATTCTGCAAAGTCAACTCAGAACCTTAAATCTGGCTGCATGGCAGATAATATAGCCGCTCAGACCACACCTCTCTCTAAAGCTGTTATGGATGTCATTTTAGAAGCCAGGAGGCCCAGCACTAGGAAATCTTATGCAGAAAAATGGAAGAGATTCTGTGCTTGGAACCAGGCACAAGGGCTCGAGCCACTTGTTCCAAATGTACCTCAGATTTTACAATACCTAACTGAGATGCTGGACAAAGGCCTATCCTTCTCATCTGTTAAGATCCATGCCTCTGCAATTTCAGCTCATTGCAATACGGAACCTCCTATTTTTTCACATCCACTACTAAGACAGTACCTCAGAGGGGCAAAAAATATAAGACCCCCAAGGAGAGCACAAATACCTACTTGGAATCTCAATTTTGTTTTAGAAAAGCTCACACTGCCTCCTTTTGAGCCAGCCAGCACAGCTGATATAAAATTCTTATCATGGAAAACTGCTCTGCTCCTAGCAATAACTTCTGCAAGAAGAGTCTCAGAGTTACAGGCATTACAGTGGAACCTTTCATCATTTTTCACCAGGACAGGGTCTCTCTAAGGACAAACCCAACATTCATGCCAAAGGTGGTTTCCAGTGTGGCTTTTAACCAAACCATTCATTTGCCAACTTTCTATCCACATCCCCAGAATAAAGGGGAGAGACTTCTGCACACTTTGGACATACACAGACAGCTACAATTCTGCTTGGACAAAACAAAAGCTTTCAGAAAAACTGAGCAACTGTTTGTAGCCTATGCTGCAGGATCACAAAGAAAGCCAATCTCAAAGCAGACCATTTCAAAATGGATAGGACACTGCATTCGCTTCTGTTATGCACAACATGGCAAATCTGTACCTAAGGGCATTAGGCCACATTCTACCAGAGCAGCAGCCACTTCAGCACCTTTCTCAGAGGAGTACCAACCAAAGACATTTTAGAAGCTGCAACCTGGAGTTCAGTGCACACTTTCACCAAGCACTACCACTTGCCTCTCTACTCTAAATCCAGAGCAGGCTTTGCCACTGCAGTTCTGCAGGGCCTGGTAGCCTCTCCTAATCCTATTTAGGCCCAGTCACCCAACCTCAGCTTTGGGATTCGCCCCAAGTGTAATGACTGCAACAGTGAAACACGATGAACATAGTACAGTTGTGTACCTACCATAAATGTAGATGTTCAAGTGTATTCACTGTTGCAGTCCAGGTTATCCACCATCCCCCTTTTCATTGCTGGGACTTTTCTGTACTTCTCAACTCTATACAACCTATGTGGTGTATTTGCTTGTAGATGAAGGAAATGTTTATTTTAGTACATGTATGCTTTTTGGCATAATTTTTATTTTCAGCCTTCCTATCTGGGGGCACCTGACATCTGGGGTAAGAAAAACTGAAGAAAATGGCATTGGTTGCATCTTTTATACCCCTGGTGTTCTGACATCAGGAAAGAGGCGACAGCAACCGACGCCGGACCTAGACTTTGGAACTCTGGCCGACTGTGGGGTGTAATGACTGCAACAGTGAATACACTCAAACATCTACATTTATGGTAGGTACACAACTGTACTTTTTTCCCTAACTCATTCAAGTATGTAAAACCTTTTTTGTACACTTCTAATTAATACCAATATCTCCTTATGGCATACAAACCTTTCTTGGGTCTAATTGGGTCTGGCTTTTTAACTAAGTGACTTACCAGTTTTTAATATTAAGGATTAGAAAGGGTTAGGATTTCATAATACAGTGACACTAAGATTGTTAATCTAGGATGTCCCACAGTAAAAAAGATGTATCTTTTGCTTTTTAAGTTGTTTTTTTCCGAAAATGCTATGGAATACAAGGATGTCTGTATGCTGTAGGAATAAAATTCCACACCAGAGAGAATTTTTTCCTTAGCAGAGGTGACAGATCTCAGAAAAAAGATTTCCAACCTCCTGCTGCGTCTGTTCTTAAGGACTAATAGCATCTGCAATTCAAAGGATTCTTTTTGCACAAATAAGCACAAGGAATCATGCTTTAGCTGGAAAGTGTTCTAGCATAATCCTTTCGCTTTTGTGCACCAATTTGAATTAGCATTCTACAGCTGCTTGATGTTGTAGCTGTTCCGTTTTAGGAATCCTTCCAGCTTACACTAGTAAGTACAGATGTTATGTGATCCTATCTCGCCTACATTCTGACTGATGGGTTCGGAGCCGATCCCTCGGCTCCGACTCTGCACGCTTATGCTATAGAGCGAGGCCTCTAATTGGCTGAGCTATCTTTATCCCAGGATGCACCACCACTAATCCCCCAGATCTCGTTTGCCGCTTACAGAGCTTGGACGTGGTCTCAACATTGGCTGGGCTAAGTACTATATATTAGGCTTTTTTCCTGTCAGTATTTGCTTCATTTAAACCCAAAAGCTGTTTTAACGACTATTCTTTGTGTACGAGTGTTTTTCTAAAATTTGGTTAAAATTTTCGTGTTTTTTCCTGTCAGAGAAGGTTCCGTGTAAGTTAGAGGGGCCTTCCCCTGTGGTTACTACTACTTTAGTGGTTGTGTGTGGGTCAAGTACCTGTTTAAGTTAGAGGGTCTTGACCCTCCTTTTTTCCCTTTCTCTTTCTGACAGTCTTGTGTGTAAAAAAAAAAAAAAAAAAAAAAAGTTCTTTAGTTTAAATATTTACACTAAGTTAGTGGCATACATATTTTTTGTTCCTGTGTGTCAAACCCTTTAGTGTTTACTGTGGTTATCTGTTTTTTGTAGCCTGATTATGTCTAAAGAGCATAAACCCTCCGGGTTTAAAAAGTGCACGAGGTGTGGCTTCAAAATGTCCATAACGGACGACCACTCCTCGTGCGTCTATTGTCTTGGTGCTAAACATCTGCAAGAATCATGCAGTGTATGCCATGCGTTTTCCTCCAGAGTCCTCCAGGAGAGGAAAAACAAATTAATCCTCAAAGGATTAATCAAGCCTTCCTTCGAGGAGGCTTTATCTTCCTCTCCATCTCCTTCTAAAAAGAGGAAAGCGTCGGCTCCGACCAGTCAGTCGGAACCGACTGCTAAGAAAACTAAGCAGACTTCTCCATCGGCTCCAAGGACTTCGGAGCCGAGGTCGGAACGGTCTGCCTCGATGCCTCCAGCCTCGACCCCCCTGGTTTCGGAGCCGAGGTCTGGGGCATCGAGAGGCGGGTCACCCTCATCGACTCCACTGATATTGGAGCTGATAAGGGTCATCGGCTCAGACTCTTCCCCCTCAGAGCCGAAGTCCTTATCGGCGCCGAGGGAAATTTCCTTGAAGGTTTCCTCGGAGCCGATAATTGTTGAGTCATTTCGGAGCTGGTCCCCGAGCCCTTCGGAGCCGATGGAGAAATCGGTTCGGGCCCGATCAGTATCCTCGAGATCATCCAAGATGTCTGATTCGGACATCGACAGGGTGCTCCTTCGACTCTTCCAGTCTCCGGTGTTCCAAAAGATGGTTTCAGCTCCAGCCCATTTGGCTTCGGAGCCGATGGTCCACTCCCCTACTGTACTTCCTCCTCCAACAGCTTCGGCACCGTTGGAGCAGGTGCCGGTGGAACCAGTGGAGGTGTTAGGGTCAGGCCCGACCCTTGCTCCGACTCCGGCTCTTGGGTCGGAGTTCAGTGCATGGACTTCTTCCTTCGGCCCTGGGGGGGAGGCTTCGGGATTGATGCTTTCGGTCCTAAGTCTCCCTCTTGGTGCGTCGGCGGGAGTACCGCCCACTGTCGTGGCCACGGAGGGGGGACCCTCCCAGGATTCTGGTGGTCCCGCCTTCAGGGCTATGAGGAGTGCTGTAGCCAAATCTTCCTTGGCTACCTCCACAGTTTCCCCAGGTCCTTCCCTACATTTGGAGACTGGGTCGTTGGCAGTCCCCCTGTCCGTAGACAGCGGAGCCCCTGGGCCTCAGGTTACCCCGCTGGGGTTTCTCCCCCTCCTGGAGGTCCTTCTGAAGCCTCTTCGGAAGAACCTCCCAGGAAGAGAACGTGCAAGAGGAAGCACGTTGACTCCCCTGACGAGTCTTTGACATCTGACACTGATCTCGATGATGCAGAGGGGTCCCCCAAGTCGTCCTCGGATGATGTCTCCTTTGCAGACATCCTGGAAGCCCTAAAACAACGAGGCGGCTGGCAGTCCAAACCTCCCTCTGCTGATGAGTCGGTGTTCCTGAAGGCCTTCGGGGCTCAGCCCTTCGCCTCCTGGGTGTGTCTGCCCTTCGACGAGCTCTTGGACTTGATCTGTCGAAGGGCATGGGAACACCCAGACTCTGTGGAACCAGTGCCCGCTCGTCTGAACAAATTTCTCTCTGCGCCTTCGGATAAAGAGTTCCTTACGAAAGGTGTGGCTGTAGATGTTATGGTGGTGGCATCTGCTACCCAGCAAGATGTAGCAGAGGCTTCTACGTCCGTCCATCCTCCTAATAAGGAGTCTAGGAGCATGGATCGGTACGGTAAGCGCACCCTTAGTTCAGCGGCCTTTACTCTGAGGTCTTTGAACTACCTGATGCACTTTACGAGATTTCAGAGGGATCTGATTAAGGAGCTGTCCGATACCCTCTTAGGTAACCTGCCTGAGGAGCTGGCCCAGACGGTTGGCTCTCAGCTGGCTACAATGTCGTCCATTTCGAACTCGTCCATGAGGCTCATTTCGTATGTGGCCGAAGGGGCGAGTAGAGCGGCGGGTACAGGCATTGCTCTACGAAGGCAAGCCTGGCTCCACCTGTGTCATTTCGCGGAGGCCTTTAAGTCATTTGCCGACGCCCCCTTTGATGGGTCCTCCCTGTTTGGACCCAAGGTAAAAGACACACTTACCCGCTGTGAACAGGAGGGTAAGACTCTGACTGCCGTAGGGGCACGATTTTCCACTCCCTTTCGGCCTTATCCCAAGGCTAAAAGAGGAGGGAAAATGTGGTTCCGTAGATCTCAGAAGTCTTACCCCTCTCAGCAGGAAGGTTCCCCCTCCAGAGGCAGAGGAGGGGGAAATTCATCCGGAAGACGCCATCCCAGAGGCGGCAGAGGCCCTCGCAACACTGGAGACCGCAAGTCCTTTCGTGGCTCTTCAGCTTTTCATAGTCCCTGAGGGATTGCCCGGCTGTGCTGCTCCGGAGCCAGTCGGGGTCGCCAAGCACCTGAAGGCCTGGGAAGGGATCACTCAGGACCGATAGGTGCTTCGGATTATCGCCGGAGGTTACTCCATCCCATTCTCTCGACCCCCCCCTCAGTCCAAAAAAATCCCGGACCCGCCACCCAGTCAACGGGATACCGCAGCCTTAGAAATTTCAAAGCTGCTGCAAAAAGGAGTCATCCAACCGGTCCCCGCAGACCAGATCGGATTAGGGACTTACTCAAGATTCTTTTTGGTGCCAAAAAAACCAGGGACTTGAGGCCCATTTTGGACCTAAGCAACCTAAACCATTCAGTCAAGAAGTCCAAGTTCCGAATGGTCACTCTACAAACCATTCTCCCATTGTTGGAGAAGGGTGTTTGGATGTGCTCCATAGATCTCAAGGACGCGTATTATCATATCAGAATACATCAAACGTCCAGGAGACATCTGCGCTTCAGCCTAGGAGGCAGTCATTTTCAGTTCCGTGCGCTGCCCTTTGGTCTCACCACAGCCCCCAGGGTGTTCACCAAATGCTTGGCAGTAGTGACTGCTCACCTGAGAAGTCTAGGATTCCAGGTGTTTCCGTACCTAGACGACTGGCTCCTAACTGCCACCTCCAAGCATCTACTTATGCGGAGCCTGCAAGCCACTATATCACTGGGCAATGCCCTTGGAATCACCTTCAATTGGCCATATTCTGTGTTGCGGCCATCTGAAAGAATAAGATTCATAGGGGTAGAGATAGATTCAAACTAGATGCGGGTCTATCTACCTGCAGACAGAATTCAAACCATTCAAAATCAAGTTCGAGCCTTACTCCCCAGGTCCAAAACCCCAGCCAGAATGGTTCTGCAGCTATTGGGATCCATGTCTGCCACAGTTCTGCTAGTTCCCTTGGCAAGGTTGCACATGAGAATCCTCCAGTGGCTTCTTTCAACTCAGTGGTCCTTTCAGGAACTCCCTCTCAATCACCTCATGTGGATCACGGAATCTTGCAAACGGGACCTTCAATGGTGGCTAGTGCCTTCCAATTTGGATCAGGGACGACCCTTTGTTCTTCCTCCTCCGGCGGCCACTTTGACCACGGACGCCTTCCAGATGGGGTGGGGGGGGCATTCCCTGGGCAGGTCAGTCCAAGGCAAATGGCACCCGGAAGAGACCCCTCTTCACATCATCATCCTAGAAATGAGGGCAGTACTCCTGTCCCTTCGAGCCCTTCACGATTATCTCCCTCAAGGAGTAATTGCTGTTCACTCGGACAATATGTCAGTTGTCTGGTACCTGAACAAACAGGGAGGGACCAGATCCTATCCCCTTTGCAGAGAAGCCATGAGAGTTTGGGAATGGGCAGTCTCGACCAAACGCTTCCTAGTGGCTACTCACATACCGGGCAAATCCAATGTCATAGCCGACAGGTTGAGCAGAACCATCCTCTCTCCTCACGAATGGTCTCTGAATACGACAGTTACAAGGCAGATTTTCAGCGAATGGGGAGTTCCGTGTTGCGACCTCTTCGACTCCTCTGAATGCAAGTGCAAAGAATTTTTCTCCCTAACCCGGCTCCAGGGAAGAGCCCCATGGACGATTAGTCCATCATTGGCCCACCGCCTGCTTTATGCCTTCCCTCCAGTTCCTCTCCTCCCAGGGTGATTCAAAAGGCATCTCTTAGGGAGCAAGATGATCTTAATTGCTCCTTACTGGCCTCGTCAAGTGTGGTTTCCCTATCTTCGGAAACATGCTTTGAAGGTCCATGGTTCCTGGACCAGGTCCCAGACCTACTGATTCATCAGTCGGGACTACTACACCAGTCCCTACACACCTTAAAATTGACGGCCTGGCTCCTCCTCTTCCGGCGATAGTCAGGAGTCATACACTGGATCCAGATGTTGTGCACATATTATCTTCAGCCCACAAGTCTGCTACAAAGAAACTGTATTCTAGCAAATGGAAAAGGTTTGCTATTTGGGCTCAACTCCGGGCCCTGGACCCCATTTCTACTCCCCGTGGCAGAAGTACTAAAATTCCTGACCTCTTTTCAATCAAGGCTCTTCAGTTTCTACCATCAAAGTACAATTGGCAGCAATTTCTAATTTTCATGAATCCATAGACCCACCTTTAATGAGCAACAGATTGTGTAAGACCTTCTTGAAAGGTGCTGCTCTATTAAGACCTCCGATTTCTCATCCTGCACCTCCATGGGATCTCGATATAGTGTTGCGTGCCTTGACTTCTTTCCCTTTGAACCGGCAGCTACCTGTGATCTAAAGTTTCTATCATGGAAGACAGCCTTTCTAGTGGCGATTACTTCAGCCAGAAGGGTTTCAGAACTTCAAGCTTTGTCAGTGAAACCCCCGTACTTGGTTTTTCATACAGACAGGGTATCCCTCAGACCAAATCCTTCTTTTGTTCCTAAAGTTTGTTCTACTTTATGCTTGCAACAATCGTTAGAGCTTCCAGTTTTTTTCCCAAAATACTCCAATAAAGCGGAGTTTATTTTCCACACACTAGATGTCCACAGACAGTTACGTTTTTATTTAGATAGGACCAAACAATCAAGGAAAACAGATCAGTTGTTTGTATCCTTTGCAGAAAACAAATTGGGCAACGCTGTCACAAAGGTCACTATTGCCAAATGGATCAGGGACTGTATTACTCAAGCTTATATTTATTCTAACAAAGAGCTTACCAACTCTGTCAAAGCTCATTCTACAAGGGCTATGGCTACTTCGGTAGCATTTCATTCTAAGCTTGATATTGGTGACATTTGTGCTGCGGCTACATGGTCTTCCCCGCACACCTTCATTTCCCACTACAAATTAGATGTGGCATCTAGAGGACGAGCTTCATTTGGTTCCACAGTGCTCAGGAGTGTTTTCCAATGAGCCACCCGGGATTTAGGTGCTAGGGACGCTGTCCCATCAGTCAGAATGTAGGCGAGATAGGATCACATAACATTTTTTAGTTATGTACTCACCATAACTTCAGATGTTTGGGATCCATCTCGCCTACATTCCTAATAACCCACCCTCCTTCCCCCTTCCTTGGAGATCAGAGGATATCAGAAGGTCCAAATCCTGTTGTTTCATCTTGAAACATCTAACAATGTTATATAAACAAGCTGTGCATGTGTGCATGAATGCGGACAAACAAGATCTGGGGGATTAGTGGTGGTGCATCCTGGGATAAAGATAGCTCAGCCAATTAGAGGCCTCGCTCTATAGCATAAGCGTGCCAAGTCGGAGCCGAGGGATCGGCTCCGAACCCATCAGTCAGAATGTAGGCGAGATGGATCCCAAACATCTGAAGTTATGGTGAGTACATAACTAAAAGTTTTGCCAGTGTGCTCCTCTTAACGCAGATATTCAAAGGAGAAACCTGCACTGATACAAACACGTGCGTGGATGAGTTGACAAAGGTCAATCTAGACGGCCTGCTCATTGCAGTTAGCTCCCTGCATCTGTCATATCATTTTCCCTTTATCTAACACAATCGCTTTTGAAAGAATTGGTAGTTGTACTGTACACCAGCATATCAATATCTGGGAGCTTATTACAGTTGACAGTTGTCTCTGTGATTAAGTGCTTACTTAATTCCAAGTTGACATTTATTCTTAAGTTTTGGAGATTGCAACTTCTACCACCTTTGTCTTTTTTTATTTTAGCTTTCTCCTTCTCATTGTCCCATATTACTTTTCACCTCTGCTTCTTGACTTTGACTGTTGATACTTATGTCAGTAGTTGTCTTCCACAAACTGCAGACAGAGGTAGCAATGCATTTTTTTCCTGTGTGTTTTCCCCCCACCCTACTCTTGTCAGCCATCAAGCCTACCCAGAATCAACATTGTATGTTCATTCCTTTTACTCAGGAATTTCATCCGTTCAAAGTAAGAACTGTCTGGAGGCAGCAGTTATTCAGGCATCCATGAGGGTGCTTTATGCCCCTGGTAGCATCCTGGCAATGAAAGCATTTTCATGGTAGCCTAACACCATCCATGGACAAGGAAGGAGTGCAGTGCACATCAGTACAGTGGCTTCCCTGTGAGAGTGTACACTTCCTCACACTCAGGTTGAAGGCCGTCACCAGGCAGTGGCCATGAGTACCTAACACCTGGCCCTAGGTCATGCATTTGCACTGTTGTCCCTCTTCTAAGGGACTGTGGCACTGCATGATGAGATCCACCATGCCTCCCACCCCTAGCCAGCTCAGTTTAGCACCTCAAACAATCTAAAATGAGATGCCAGGGCCACAGTCAGGACTTTATGCCATAGCAACTATCTTTTACTGAATTACACTTGGGCATTACGTTTCTGACTTGATGAACTGAAGATCGTAAGTGTTCACACTACCATGGGGCACATGCCAACTGACACCAAAGAAGCAGCAATGTGAGAATGACATTATGCTTAGGCAAGTTAATTCCTGAAGGCATGAAAAATAGGATGAATGAGCAAATAACTAATTTCAGGGATGTGACACTTTTTAATGCTGCTGCTGCTTTTTCCGTATGTGTCTGTTTTGTTATGAACTACTATGGTGAATACACTAGCACAGCTATTTCATGCTTAAGTGTCCTCATATTGAAGATGTTTTTTGTGTTTCACTGTTGCAGTCATCACATTTGGGTTATCCCTACCAGGGTAGCCCTCGGCAGGCCCGAATACCAGAGACTTAGTATTTCTGCGTCCACTGCTGTCGCTTCAGAACCGACACCAGATCAGTGGTCACAACTGAATTGCTGCAGCTTATTTGTTTCGTTACTGTACTGTTGGCTTTAACTATACTTTCATCATTATATGCATTAGAACAGAAAGTAATTAAAAGTATCTTCTAACCTGTTTTTTTTTTGGGGGGGGTTGCTGATTCCAGTGTCCCTAGTCCTCTTTCTACTTTACATACTCATTTCTTCCCTTTCTGACCATGGACTGACCCTGATCTAATTAGTTGGTAAAGAATTTTTAGTCCCTTTAGTTTTACACACAGGTCAGACATATTGTTTATCAAGCAGAGGAGAAGTTGTGGACATTAGTGAGTTGAAGGATTTTATTTGGAAGAGGGCAAGAGTCAAGTGGGATAAGCTAATCCTCCCAACAAAACAAGGAGATTTAAGATTACCTGAATTGAAAGATATTTCAGAGCTGCACAGTTAAGGCTGTTCTATATAACAAGCAGAAAACTACAGTTCAAAGTGGAAGGGGATGATGATGAAGCAGGGGGATAATTCAAAAAATAAAGAATGGGGTTTTGGACGCATATCATTACGGAGAATAACTGTCATGCCAACTATTATGTTCAGAAAGTACACTAAGAACTAAGCCAGCACGGGAATGAAGTAAGGAGATTTTTGACAATAGGGATGACTGCATATGACATAGGGCAATACTGCCAGAGACAGAAGCCCTCGCAAGTACGGCAGGTGCAACCGGCCAAAAACATCCAAATTCGAACAAAATAGCCAGCACCAAGTGTTGTAGCAGAAAAAGTTTAGTTTAACATAGCATCATGCTGCCAGCCCAGCCATCTGAAATTTTATAAATAATCGCATGTCATTTGTGAGTGTCAACATGATACATAATGCTTGTCTAACAAATGCATTAGAACTATAGGTTATGCGTATATTAAACTACTGGTACAGAAGTGTGTGTTGAACAGGGTTTGTACAGTACTGAGCTTCAAGGATGTGTCTACAGTGTACCCTACTGGAACAGAAATGTATATAAACTATATACCTGTGCAAATGTATATGTTTTAACAGAAACTAGAACATAGAGTTAACTTGTAAAACTTCAAGAAAATAAGTTGAAATTAAATTGTTTTATGATTGTGCTATTAAATTGTTTTACGATTGTGCTATGAAAGTTATCTTTCACTTTCAGTGAGCAGCAGACATTGTCAAGACGTAGACTTTTTTGTATTTTCTTGAAAGAGAAGTAATTACTAGGTTTAAGATGTAGAAGTATTTTATTGTTTTATGACTCTCAGGATCTGCAAATATCTGAGAGATGTGTATTTTTAACAGTAGCCTAGGAACTAACGTCAAATGGCAAAAAACGATGTTATCCAAGCTAATCCAGCAGTAGTATTTGATATTAATTTAAGAACTCTTTCAGAGAGAGACTGGGTATTTTGTATCTTGTCTTTGACCTAGAAAGAGAACTTCCACTCATCACCACCTTCTGCACTTGCCTTGCTGTAAGTACGTTTTTAGGGCATATTAACTCTTTTAGATTCAGGTAGGAATATAGTAAAGTGTAGCTTAGATGTTTTCTTTATTTCAGACTGTCCTGCAATGTTGTTTTAAATGTTTCCTGTGATTTTGAACTCTGATGTAACTGATTACTTACTGAGTATTGTCTTGTTCTTTTACTATTTATTTGTTATTAAATATATTCAAATCTGTTGTGACTGATATCTGAGAGACATATTTAAGCTCTTAGAGTACTTGCATATCTATTTGGTGATGCTGTACAGGCCACTCCTAAATAGCCTTGCTCTTGGACAGACTATCATTTGGATTATTAGTAACATTACACAGTAGGATTGGACACCCTTTAAGGGCCTTAGTGTAGCTGATAGATTTGGCTGGTGGCAGCTGGAACTACCTTATAGTCTGGGCAGAAGGGGGCATAGCTAGTAAATCTGTGCCAGCCTTTCCCAGGTGTGTATGTATGTTTGTATATAAACCAAACCTCAAAGTGTGTGTGTGTGTGTGTGTGTGTGTGTGTGTGTGTGTGTGTGTGTGTGTGTGTGTGTGTGTGTGTGTGTATCAGCTACTTGGGCAGGGACACAAAGCACTGGCTGGACAGAGAGAGTGCAGGAGGCCTTTGCTTGGCTACCCAGCTGAGATCTCAACTCTATAGCTGTGCCAGCGGGGAGTCTTATTGGGGATCTGGAGAAAGTGGGAGAAACCAGCCCTAGATTGACTGTGATCTCTTTATGCTGTTAAGGGAAATTGCACTTTACTGTGTGTGTGTGTACTTGTCATCCTCCAAATGTGTGTGTTCCCCACTATTGCCAGTGGTGAGGATTGAGGCTCTTTGATTACTGGGCCAGTGCTGGGGCATCACACTGCAGTTAAGGGTACAGAGAATAGATAAGAGGGGGGCTGTAATTTACTAGAGGAAACCAGCGAAGAAACAAAGGTAATGGGAACAAATAATTAGAGAAGGAAAGGTAAGAGAATGGGAAGAGGCCAAAAAGACATTTTGATTGTAGTCTAGTGATCGCCTTCCCTATCAGGGATTGATATCTGAATATAGACAAAGAGAAAGAAATAGTGGAATCCTAAATAAAAGACCTGCACTGGCTGAGTTTTTAATTGAATCTAGAACAGAAGCTGGTGTTAAAAAAGGGGATAATTAGTAAGGCATATAAAATATTGCACGATAGCTACAGGAATTGATCCAATGAGGTCAGGAAAGATTGGGAAGAGAGATTAGATATGCAGTTCACAAAGAAACAATGGGAGGACATGTGTATGGCTCTCAAATATGCAAGAAAGTCTAGATGATTTAGGATTTTTGACTGGAAGTATCTGCATAGATACTTTTACACCCCAAGCAGGTTCCAAAGATTTTTTTTCCTCAGGTAGATGGCAAATATTGGAGGTGTGATGGTGAAGAAAGAGGTAACTGGAAAACTATGTTTTGGGCGTATAATGAATTGGCACACTTTAAAAATTCCCTACAGAGTACTCTGTCAGGAATACTGGTTGAGCAAATTATTGTTAACTAAGGAAATCATTTTTGGGTTGGGATACAGGATCCAGATTGACTAGACACACTAAGACCTTGTTAAGTGTAATGTTGGTGGCTGCTGGAAAAAAAAAGCCATTATTAGAAAATGGAAATCAAAACCTAAACCAACTATACTTGAAGTAGTGAATATTGTAGCAGGAAGTGGGATCTTTAGAGAAGGGTAAGAGTAAATTATATAGATAATTGAAAATTGTGTGAACAATACATGCAGAAAGATGTTTTGGAGGAGGAATGAGGTTTACAAGAAGGCAGGCACTGAATAATTTTTGTAGTGTTTCTTATATTATGCATTACATGTATTATATATGTTATAATATTTGCAAATGTGAACTTGTTAATGTGGTTTGATTGGTTTTATATAAATGTAAGTTGGTCAATGTCAGGAGTGATAATTCAATAAAGGTTCTTAAAAAATTTTTTGGTAACGTAATTCTAGGTACAAGAGATGGAAAATTTGCACTCAGTAGCTCATATGAGCTGTGATGTTTTTTGTTGGTCTGTTTTACCATTCATGGATTTGATGTATGTAAATGCTGCTGGCAGACAGAGATGGGCATAGTTTGGTGTATTAACTCCAAAGATACTTGTCAGCATCCTATTTCTTATGAAGACTGCCAGGTCAAATATGGTCCCTTCTCTTGTCAGTAGTGGACTAGCTGTTCTTTTAGCTTTGAATGCTGAAGACTGTAACTTGAAAAACGTCAGGTGTTACGTTAACAACTTTTTTTTTCTTTTTAGCAAAGAAAATGCCAAAACTGGACACCCAAAATCCAACCCATGCAAGTAAGAATCGAGGACTTACTATTCATGATGCAGAACAGTCACATCGACGAGGGTGCTGTGGTGGAAATTGATTCTGTGGGCATCTACAGCAATCTATAATGTGGATGTTAAAGATCTTACGTCCTTTTTGTATAATAGGCACTAATGTGTTTTGCATTATTTTTTGTACCTTATTAATTGGAGTAAGACATATGCCTTTTGAAAATTTGAAAATGGCACCTGTAAAGTATTCAGCCTGTTAGAACTGAAGTAATGAACTTATTGTGATATGGAGACCAGTCATCAGTAGAAGGATAATTTACAGTGCAGCAAGGCTGGATCTAGGACTTGTACTTACTGTACTCGTACAGGCCATACTGTTAATACACTTGTTTGTACAGTTAGTGTGCTGCAGTGGAATCTGGGTTGCCCTTTAATGAAACACAGTTAGAATCTGGTGTCTGTTTAATACCACACCACACCACTAATATAAGGCTACTGGTATTGTTATACAGTTGTGGACCTTAAGCCTGCATGTCTCCCCTTCCTTTTCATTTCTCTTCAGCAGTAGCCACCTCCTCCTCCCAGTCCCATTCAGTCCCTTCTACCTACCTACATTTGTGTCTGTGTGACCATTTTTGTTTTGTTGGGGAAGAGTTTTTAACCCAAATGTTCTGCATTATCCTGTAGTTGGGTGTTGCAGGAATAATTTAACTTTGCTTCTCTAACTGCATATGTTTAATATCAATAATGAGGATGACTGTGCATTGCCATGATTTCCTGACCTTCAGACTTCCATATAGGATTTGCAGGAGAGATCTGATCTTGCTGATAAGTTCCAGGAATGTGGTTTCTCAATCATCCAAGAATGGAAAGTGAGGGCCTTCAGCAGTTTGTTGTAACTCCTTTCATCACGCTGACTTTAGTCCAGTACCTAGGGGCATTTGTCAAAGCTGGACATCTGTAACACAAGTAGTCACTCTACTGTTGTCCCAACTGCAAAACGAATTTCTGAGGGGTGTTTTGCTGACTTTAAGCCACTGAGCCTTACTAGTGAACCATCCTTTTGTCAATTACTTTTCCTCTGGTAAGCCTCATAAGAGAGAGAAGTGAGAGCTGGATTGTGAAGGTTGTCACACTGCAAGGAGTGAGGCTTCAGAAGGAGTAATATGGTATGTGGCCATCTTAGTGTTGTTTGCTCCATACACATTCTCTACAGGATATTTTGCTTGTACCAGCTAACTTAAGCGTTGGCTATCTTTTGTAAATTTCTGAGGGGCTTCAGCTCTTCCCAAATAGGAGACATGATGTCTGGCTACCCTGCCTACACCAGTTGTCCCTCAGGCGTCTGAGTTAGTAACTGAATGGATGCTGCCAGCATCACGTCTCCTTCTGTGCCATCAGGCCAGTCTTACAAAGACTACATTTTTTTATTCTGTTGCAGGGTTAAAATTTACATACAATAAGAAGAGCATGTGGCCAAAGCCCTTATCTACTGAACAGTTCAAAATGAAACAATGTAATGCATTAATCCTCCTCTGTGTCATTTAATAACGGATGTTTATTTTGCCTATGCAATTTTTCCTCATTTCCTTGGGCACCTGTAAAAATGTTTAAAAAACTTGCAATGTATAGTTACAGTTGCACATTATATTACATGTAAGCAAAGGTACTGCTAGCTTTGTACCTGCAAATTTTTAAACGTGGATGTATGTTTAGAATGAAAGCTATAAAATTTGTATATTTATTTAGACATAAAAGTATGATTCTGTACTTGCACTCCATCAGTCAGTATTGAAATGTGCAGTTTTAAATTCTGCTATAAAAACTAAAATGTATATAATTTTTATAACTTGTTCACATCTCAATTTTTTTTTGTTCACGAAAAATATTCTGTCAGTACTTAATGATATTCTATAAATGCTATAGTACAAAGAGACAAGCATACCTATTAAGTTCTTGGTGTGCATGATCTTTGTGTTGTAAAATACTTGTTTTTATTTGGTCCAAACAGACTCAGTTTAAAAAAAAAATGCTATAAGAAACTATGAATGTCCAGCTTATTGTTTTCTTGCAGTTTGAATAGAAGGAACCAGTATGCAAGGATTGTGCATTCATGTACTAATAGAGGCTTGTGGGTACAGTGATGTGATTAATAAACATTTTGGTAGGAACCATCATGCCTACATTATTAGGCATAGTAATCAAAACATTGTGTGCATTGTAGAAAAACTTTAATCAGTTTTCATGAATAGTGTTTGAGTATCAGTTGTAGGACCCTGAAAAGCTTTTCATAGTAATTTGCCCAAGTTGAAAGTGGTTCAGTAGCACTGAATTGCACAAGGGGGTTTCAAATCTAAAGCTTAAAGTTTAACATACTGATATGGAGTGCAGACATTTGAAACTAATACACTTTTATCTTTTTATCTCAGCTGGTAAGTATTTTGACACAGTAGTGCCACTCTTGCATCCCTTTTTCCATAGGGCTTCCAAATCGTTAACTTCTCGCAGTAGAGTAGTTACAACAGAGAAATTTGAATACAATGTACTGCACCCCTCCTCATGTCTGGCTACAGACCAAATCCCTTTCTCCTGACAGGATACAATGTGCAGTGATGCCAGAACAGACTGGCTTGCATGGTTGTTTTCTCTTACGCTCTTTACCTTCCTATGTATGTTTCCACAAGCATTCAAGGCATGTATGTGCCAAGGAACTGTTATGGATTCATACAAGAGGCATAACTTATTTTCAGTCCTGCCCTCTCTTGCATACTTTTCCTCAGATTAGAGCTGCAGTAGGTGGAATATACCCTGAGACATACACATTTCTAGCATCCCAGCAGATTTGAGCAGCTGAAAGTTTTATCACTGCCTCCCCATTCAGCACTCCACTGCCAAAACTACTAATCAAACTCCTGTAATGGGTGGTACAGGCAGACATTTTTCACTTGCAGGTCAGGGTGTTAGCCACTGTACAAGAAAGCATCTACCTACCAAGCCAGACAGATGTCAACAGGTTCCATTAGCTGTTCCTCTACCTTCTTGTGTTGTCTAAAGCATGTCATTCTGGCCATCTTTGTTTAGATGAAAAAAAAACAGTATGCATTTAATTTTATATAATTATGTTGAAATAAATTGTCACAGGAGTTTTGCTCTAGCTTTTTTTCCTGTCCAAAAAAGTAAAAAAAAAACCCCTACATCTATGTTTTTGAAATAGTCAGTAGTGAGTGCCTAATGTTGCTGAGTGGTAACTTCCTTTTATACTAAATACAGATCATCTGATGGGTACTTGTTTTCCCTGTACCCAGTGTTGCTGAGTACATGAAGGAGCAGCAAATGACTCAGCAGGTACCACACATTTTCTCAACTTCTGTACCCAGCTATCTTCAAATAGTTTTCCCTGGAGGGACAAAATCATTTTTTGATGAAGTACATGCTAAGGAAGAAGTACAAAAGTTTGTCCAACAAAAACTAAGTTAAACGGAGATTTTGCTTCTTGTTCTTCTGGTAATAAAGACCACAGAGAGACCCCAGTAAAACCTTTTCCAGTGCTTCACCGAAATTGTGGGAAGGAAAAAAGCGCAAGAGTCGACTTGAACAATCGAGAGTACATTGAAAATGAAGCAGAGGCAGGATATGGGAGATGGAGCTGAACAAGAATAAAACCAGTAAGTTGGAAATTCACAAATGTGAGATTACAGAGCAGTACTTGTATGTGAGAAACATGATAGAACAAAATCTGGAAAATTTTGGACTTTCTTGTACTTTGTTAAACTTGTAGGGGACTGTAAAGCATATGCCCTATTTCATATGATTTAATTTTTGGAGAATAAAACCAGTAACTTTGTAATTGACAAATATGCGATTACACAACATTAATTACATTTGTGAAACATGACAGAACAAGGAAGTATTGAACTTTTTTGGACTTTATTAAACTTGTAGGGGACTCTAAAAGCATATGCCCTAATTCATGACATTGATATTCGGAAAAATACTCAACAGGAGGGAGAAAGTTAACTAAGTAAAAACAATTTCTTTCTTAATGGTACTGTTTTAATAGTTTGATTTTCTTTGCATGTTATAAAGCAAAGTTTTCTCAGCTATTTTTAATTGTAAAGAGGATACTAATGTAAATAAGTGCTCCTGATTTTTTCCCTTTCTCCCTGTCCTTCTCCTTGTTCAATTTTAAGAAATGTAGGCACTGTAATTAAAAAAAAAAGAAATATCTGGTTAAAAGAGCACAACAAAAGAAAAATGAATGTGCTTTTCCCATTCTTGCACAAGGAAGAGACTGGTTTAAGGCCCTCTAGCTTAATCTAGTAAGTTTTAAAAGAAAGCAAGCAAATAAAAAACAAATATTGAATATTATAGGGGGTTCTAGTAAACAAGTGTGTGCTTGGCAGGTGTGTGTCTGGTGCTTATGCTTTTAGGTGACAATCTGATAAAAAGAAATGGCTTGGAAAAAATGTTTTCTGAAAGCATTCAAGTGTTTTCCCAGCTGAGAGAGCTATAAAGCTAAGACAAAGCCAGACAGCACTTATAGATGCACAGGCTGCACCATACATCTTAGCATGGCTAACCCTTCTTTTAGGTTATCTCGAGTCTGTATGTGTGGCTGTCAGTTTGGAACATTTGTTCCTGTGAGGAGGGTAAAACTTCAGTATTTGAAGATACAGTTTTGTGTGTTATTAAGTTAACAAGTTTTAGGGCTTTATTGGGGGTGCATTTTGTTTTTGTTTGAGGGCTTTCAGTAAAACAAAAACGTTTTGTAAGATGCGGCTGAAATGAAGATGTCAAGAAACATCTGTATAAAAGTCCAACCTGCCAAACAATCTATGCATGTAAAACAAAAGCTGGAACTAGACTTTTAACAAAAAAGCTGTTGTACATAAAAGATGGGAGTAATAACTTTTCAAGAGAAAGATGCTTTTTGTAATGCCTTTATACGATTATGGTCTGACAGATAAATACAAAAAAGAAAGAGTAGTGAACTATATTAAAAATGTAGAGTGCAAATAGCGATGATACAGGAGACTCACTTAGAAAGAACTGAACGTGTGAATTAGATAAAGAAAGGTTTTCAGGATGGTTATTCAGTGAAATACCTGGGGCAAAGGGAAATAGGAGTACTTTAATTGCAAGTAGAGCTCCAATAGTGATAGAAGAGGATAAAAAAGAGAATGGTAGATTTGTAGTACTAAGGGGCTACTGGCAAGGGAGGAGGATTATAGTGGCATGCATTTATATTCCACAGAAAACTGCTGTCATAGACCTTAGGAAATATAGGTGGGGACTGGAATTTGATTTGCAACAGTGATGATGTGTTTGGGGGGGGGGAAGGTAAAGAATAACAAAGGAGGGGTAGAGTTTTGAAGAAATGTATGAAAATGTTTGGCGTGGAACATGAATTCAGTACTAGGGGTTCAGAGTGAATTTACATTTTCCCCAAGATGCAAAAACTGGGCTAGGCTAGACAGAACTTAGATTTCACAGGAACATGTGAATTTATTTAAAAGTTTTGATAAGTATCCAATAAGTATTTCACATCACACACCAATAATAACTAAGATAAAAACAAAAAGTAATGAAATAAAACTGAAACACTGGTACTTTCCCACCTATCTTTTGAAAAGAGATGTATTTAAGGAATGAGTAGTGTAAATTATTGAGAAGCTATTGGAGAAGATACAAACTTCTTCGGAAAATGTAGCTAGGGAGTAGGATAAAATTAAAGTGGAGTTTAAAAATAGGTTGGAAATAGAGATATGGTAAAGAAAGTAACAAATTATGTAGAGGGACTGACAAATGTTAACACATTGCCAAATAGGGGGAATTTCACAGAAAAAGATGAGCTGTTGGAGAATGCTAAATGGAAAGTAAGAGATTACCCTGGTAGTATGCATGAGTTTAGAATGATTGCTGTTAAGCAACTGGGTTTTTTTTTATAACTCCTTAGCACAAAAACTTTTAGCACAATGACTCAAGCAACAAAAAGTAGAAAGGGTTTTCACCAAGTTTAGGGAGACTATAACAAGGAAGATAAGAGATCCTGTAGATATACTAGAAATATTTGGAAAGTTTTATGAAAGTCTGTATAAAGCAGAGAAATATGGAAATCAAGAAAAGGCAGAAAAGAAAATGTTAATGGAAGAATTAAATATGCTAGGGTTAGAGGTATAGGAGACTCAATTACTAACATAATAGGAAGAGATGAGATAAAAATGGCAATGTATAACCAATCCACAGGAAAGTCCCCTGGAATGGATCATATCCCTGAGGAAGTTTGGAAGCTAAGAGGGAAAAAAAATGATATTAAAATCTGGAAGGTTTGGTTTAACAGAATTTTAAGAGGAGGAGAAACACCAACATCTTGGAAGAAAGCAGTGATAGCTGTAATACCTAAAGAGGGAAAAGACCCATCAGATCCAGCATCATACAGGCCCATTTGTGTTTGTGTCTATAATGGCTGTAAGAATGGCAAAGGTGATGCCAAAACTGATATGGATCACTTTGGTTTTGTGGAGGGGTGGCGAACATACATTAACAGAACATTTATGATCCAGAGAGAAGCAGAATGCAAGAAAATACCACTGTTATTGGTAGGTCTTGATGCAGAGAAAGCATTTGACAGAGTAAGCAGGGAGTTTATGAGCAGGGCAATGGAAACATTTGCATTCCCTGATAAAATTATAAGGTTGATTAGGAGGATATATGAGGGATCAGGGGTGACAAAGGGGGTGGGTTCCTCTCTTATAATTTCTGTTTGAGAAGAGGAACCAGTCAGTCCCTTTTATTTGCATTATGTTTAGAACCATTGGCAAAGAAAATAAGGGACTGAGAAATTAAAAAATATAATTGGTATGGTAGTCAAGAAAAGCTGGCAGTATTTGCAGATGGTATTTTATACCTGATAAAACTAGAAAAGGCCGTTTCAGTGTTGCAGAACATGTTGAGGCAGTTTTAAATCTTTTCAGGATACAAAATGAAACTAAAACAAAGGCAATAGCTGTAAATTATGTACCCACATGTGAATTTGTTCCAATGTCCATAATTATGGGGACTTGATAAAATGAAGTACTTAGGAGTGTGGATTAAAATAGATTCTGTTGTAAGGATATGTGGGAAGAGACTAAAGAAAAGATCCGAAGTAGTTTACTTCATTTGTTCTTCAACCTGTAGGTTACGGATCCATATCGGATCCGAGCCAGCAACTTTTGGTAGCATCAGCTCTGAGCTCCAGACTCCTCCCCTTACCCATAATACACCTCCACAGCCTTCCATCCCCAGATCTTGTTTGCTGTGACTGGAACACATCATGTCTTTTGAGCGCCAGCTAGCTGTGGGTTATAAACTTTTAGTGAGTAAAAAATTTTTTCTCTTTTTGTCAGATTAGGATAGTATAGATACCCCTTCTCCCCTCCCATTGCTTTGGAGTCAAGTGTTAAGTATTCTTAGGTAGTTAGAGTAGTTTGATCTGTGGTGACCCTCCCCCATCAGGGTTTTCTATAGACTAGTGTGGTGAATGGGTGTGTGTGTTTGCTTAGAAAGTATGTGCCTGTCTTTTTAAGGCTTTCTTTCTGTCTTTGGTATGGCTGAAAAGATTGTTTTCAAGTGCTGCACAGAGTGTGGCCATAAGCTGTCCCCAGCGGATGGCCACACGATGTGTGTTTTATGCTTGGGTGTGGTCCACCTTAGTGTGGATTGTAGCAGTTGTGGGCTTTAACCCCTGCTCCCTACAGGATAGGAAGGCCAAGTTGGCCCTCAAAGGTCTTCCTTCCTCCGACTCTTTCCTCATCTTCGGCTTCAGTCACAGTGGCTGCCTCTCCCTCTGGTTTCTCCTCCCTCCCAGGCTGGGACTCAAACTCCTGCACCTAAGCCTGTGGTAGTGGAGCAGAAGAGCGGTAGAGAAAGGAAGAGAGAGTCGAAGGTGAGGGAAAAGAGGAAGACATCCCCAGACCTCGCTTCACCCAGCAAAACTCCACAGACCTGTGACTCCCTCCGGCTCCAATCTCCGAGGTTCTTCTCTGAGCCGGAGGAGTCACGTCCAACATCTCAGGCCTCGGTACCCCAACCTGCCAGGTTGAGTCTGTGGCCTCATCACGGTCAACCCGCTCCTTGTCGGATATGGATCTGGATAAGATGATGAGGCGCTTTATCCGTACACAGATCCAAGTGGGGATCTTGCCAGCCCCCCCTCTCTCTGGAGGGGGAAGCTCTTTTCCTTTCTTTCAACCCATTTCTCCTTCTCCGATCTGACATTCAGCTTCGAAGTACTCTGATCCGAGGTTGGCTTTGGTCAGGGGGTTGGCACAGATGGTACCTGTTTCCTCGACGCCGACAGCTGCCTGGAGCGTTTCGAATCCGACCAGCTCGGATCCAAGTTACTCTCAAAGCCAGAGCCTGGGTGTCTGATCCGAGGGAGTGGAACCTTTTACATCGGCTCCGACTTTGTTGAGCCAGGTTCCCTCCCTCGGAGCTCCGGACACCTCCCCGTACGTACCACCCACGCAAAGGGAGGCAGCAGCACAGGAAATTTCCCAGCTGCTAGTAAAATGAGCCATCGAAACCGTCCACCCAGACCAGTCCAGCTCTGGCTTCTACTCCAGGTTCATTTTGGTGCCAAAAAAAACGGGGGACTTACCCTGAACCTGGCAGTTGCCAAAGAGAAGTTCCGGATGGTCGTGCAACAGTCCATCATGCCATACCTGCAAGAGAGTGACTAGAAGTGCTAGTTAGATCTCCAGGATGCTTACTACCACATAAAAATGCATCGAAGCTCCAAGAGCTTCCTCGGCTTCTGGCTAGGAGTCCATCATTACCAGTTTCGAGCACTACCCTTTGGTCTCACCACAGCCCCGGGGTGTTTACCAAAGTGATGGCTGTTGTAGCGGCTCACCTGAGGCTTCAGGGGACTCAGGTCTATCTGTACCTGGACGATTGGCTCCTCACTGCTCCCACTAGGCATCTACTTTCCCAATCCAGAGATTATTTCCTGACACTTGCCCTGCATTTGGGGATCACAATCAACACATCCAAATCTCTCCTAGATCCTGTTTAGACTAGATTGGTGCCACCATAGAGGCTCTTCAGTGCAAAATATTCCTGACCTCGGAAAGAGTTTAAAGCCTGAGGCTGCATGTCTCCCTGATCTACCGTTCTCATCTTCCGATGGCTGAATCAGTGCTGAGGGCCCTAGGCTCGATGGTGGCAACCATAACTCTTCTCCTGTGTGCTCAGTTACACATGCGGATTCTTCAGTGGACTCTAGTGGTTCAGTGGTCCCTGTTGGAACTACCATTGACTTATCCTATTCAACTCAGTCAAGTGTTGTCGGTCTTCCCTCATATGGTGGATGAGCTCTCTGGACATTTTTGAGGGATGACCCTTTGTTCCAGCCCAAGCCATAGTGACCATGGATGCCTCCCAACTCTGGTGGGGGGCATTGTTCGGGCAGGACAGTCCAAGGCCTGTGGTCCCCCATAGAGACCAGCTTGCATATCAATATCCTAGAGATGAGGGCAGTCCTAGCATTGCAGGCCTTTCATGCCTTCCTTCAATGTCAGTAGTCTGGTATATCAACAAACAGGGAGGGACCAAATCTTACCCTGATGTCACGAGGCCATGAGAGAGTGGGAATGGGCGATCTCCACCGGTTGCTTTCTCATCGCAATGCACATTCCAGGACAGTCCAACATTCTAGCAGACATGCTAAGTTGGGCCATTCTGATGCCTTACGAGTGGTTTCTAAATCTGTCAGTAGCGGAACAGATCTTCAGTGAGTGGGATCAACCTTGGTGTGATCTCATCGCATCTCCTTCCAACACGAAGTGCAGCAAGCTTTTCGCTCTGAACCCCCTTCCAGTGGAGTCCCCAGAGACGCTCTAGTTCATGCTTGGCCTCCCGGTCTTCTGTATGCTTACCCACCAGTACCTTTCATTCTGAGCTTTCTGCAGAAAGTTCATTGACTGGGGAGCAAAGTGGTCCTCATTGCACCATTCTGGCCTCGCCAGGTATGGTTTCCCTTCCTCTGGTCTCACATTCTGGATCTACCTTGGATCCTAGATCCCATTCAGGATTTAATTTCACACCCTTCGGGGGTACCTCATCCAAGTCTGGACAGTCTGAAGCTCACGGCTTGGCTGCTGCAGTTCCCATAATTGCTAGGACTCCTGGATTATCCTCCTCAGTTAGATCTGTTTTGGTAGCTGCTCATAAGTCTTCGACCAGAAAGGTTTATCGCAGCAAGTAGAAGCTTTTTTTCTTTCTGGGCCTCTCAAAGGAGTTTAGACCCTTTCACTGCCACTATTTCTGCTATTCTTGATTTTCTAGCTGATATTTTCCAGTGTGGTACTAGTTCTTCTACTATCAAAGTTCAGTTGGCTGCTATTTCTCATTTTCATGTGGGCAAGAATTCTGCCCCCTTAGCATCTTCCAGACTGTGTAAAGCCTTTATCAAAGGCACTTTTTTGTTACGTCCTCTGGTCAAAAGATCCGGTTCCCCAGTGGGACCTTACCATGATGCTTCAAGCTTTGGTCACTCCGCCTTTCGAGCCTGCCACAACTGCGGATCTAAAATTTTTATCTTGGAAAACAGCCTTTCTGGTGGCTATTACCTCTGCAAGTAGGGTTTCAGAGTTACAGGCCTTGTCCATCAAAATTCCGTATATGATTTTTCATAAAGACAAAGTTTCCTTTTGAACTAATCCATCCTTTCTTCCTAAAGTGGCATCACCAGTCAATATTAATCAGACTATTAATTTGCCTGTGTTTTTTCCTAATTTTATGAACAAGATGGAATACAAACTCCACATGTTGGATGTTCATAGACCGTTATGATTCTATTTACACAGGACAAAAAATGTCCATAAATCTGATTTTGTCTCTTTCTATAAACCCTTTTTAGGGAAACCTATTCCCAAGGTCACTATAGCTAGATGGATTTCTTCATGCAAACTGCAGGTCTATAAGGACAGAGGCATGTCTCCTCCAGGTCAGGTAAAGGCTCATTCCACTAGATCCATGGCTGCGTCTGCGGCTTTTTGGTCTAGAGCGTCTTTGGATGATATTTGTTCTGCAGCTACCTGGTCCTCTTCTCATACATTTACTTCTCATTACAAATTGGATTTGACTTCCAGAAGGAGAGCATCCTTTGGTTCCACCTTCCATGAGGGCCTCCCAGGAGTTTAGTAGCTGGGGACTCTGTCCCACAGGTTGAAGATCAAATGAAGTAAACTGCTTCAGATAAAGAAGTTATGTACTCACCATAACGTTCCATCTGAGTAGTTATCTTGAACTGTCCCTCCCTCTTTCCCCCGGACCTTGGTGCATGATCAGCCTATGGGCTACAGTATAGGTCACAATTATATATTTATCAGGTCGGGTTCTCAGTATAAGTTCAGCAAACTTGATCTGGGGGTGGAAGGCTGTGGAGGTGTATTATGAGTAAGGGGAGGAGTCTGGAGCTCGGAGCTGATGCTAGCAAAAGTTGCTGGCTTGGATCCGATACGGATCTGTAACCCACAGGTTGAAGACAAATGAAGTACAACTACTCAGATGGAATGTTATGGTGAGTACATAACTTCTTTATAACAAAAGCTGACAAATTGGAAGCTCAGTTCTATGGATAGCAGTAGAACAAGGCAGTTTATGATTACCCGATATGAAGGGATATTTTAAAGCTACACAGTTAAGGCTCCTATACATATCAGAAGCAGAAATCTATAATTCAAAATGAAAAAAGATGAAATGGGGGGGGGGGGTTCAAGCAACAGGGAGAGACTGGGATTTTGGATGCACATCCTTAAAAAGAATAACAATAACCATGCAGAATACTATATTCATAGAGTAGAAGAACATATTCTAAGAACTATGCCAGCATGGAAATGGAGAAAGGATATTCTGCTGATAGGGATGACTGGAATTGGGGATACAGCCAGTAGGCAAGGGAGGCTGGAATTTATAGAAGAAAATTGGCAAAAGAACCAAGATATTTGTAAGCAAATTATTAGAGAGGGAAAGATAACTGAATGGGAACAGGCCAAGAATCTATTTGGACTGCGGGCTGTAACGAGTGAATTCCTATCAAGGAGTGACATCAGAGTATAGACAAAGAAGTAGTAGGGGGATCCTAAGCAAAACACCAGCAATGGTAAGAGTTTTAGTAGAATCTATAACAGAAGCTGCTGTTAAAAAAAGGAATAATTTGTAGAGCATCCAAAATGTTGCATAACAGTAAAAATCAATCAGAGGAGGTTAGAAAGGCTTGGTAAGAGAGACTGGATAAGTAATTCTAAAAGAAACAATGGGGGGTGGGGACATATGTATGTCTCCCAAATATGCAACAAAGTCTAGAAGAGTTAAATTATTTGCTTGGGAGTGTTTACATAGGTATTGTTATACCCCAAGTAGACTCCACAAATAAATTTTCCTGAGTTAGACATCAAAGTTTGGAAGTGTGATGGGGAAGAAAGGCAATTGGAAACATATTTTCAGGGAATGTAATGAGTTGGCAGACTTTAAAGATTTCCTGCAGACTACCTCTGTCAGAGATACTGTGTAAGCAAATTGGTGTAACTAAGGAAATAATTTTTTGAGCTGTGATACAGAATCGGAATTGCTTAGACATAGGCCTTGCTGAGTGTAATTATGGTGGCTGACAAAAAAGCAGTTACTAGAAAATGGAAATCAAAGTCTAAATCAACTTTACTAGAAGCAGTGAATGTAGTAACAGAGATAAACAACTGGAATTGGGATCTTTAGAAAAGGCTAGGAGCAAATTACATAGAAAAGAATGGGAACTGTGGGAAGAATACATGCAGAGGAGGAACAAGGTTTAAAAGAAGGCAGGAGTTGAATGACCTATGTAATGTTTAACTAACGATGACTGGATAGATTATAAGTTATGTATAATGTGTGTAACTAAATTATGTTGATAGGTTTGTTTTAATTTCTATAAATGTATGATCGCCTATGTCATACGTTGTAATTTAATAAAGACGTTTGTTTAAAAAAAAGATCTTCCTTCCCTTAAATCTCACTTTTCCCCCCTGAACATTATTGTGCATGTATTGATCCCACAATTTCCATTTATTTCTATGTAATTTGCTCCTTCCCTTTTCTAAAGATTATACTTCCATTTCTGTTATATCTGTTACACTATTCAATACTTCATATAAAATTGGTTTAGACTTTGATTTCCATTGTCTAGTAACTGCTTTTTTGGTAGCTACCAGAATTAAACATAAGGTTTTAATATGTCTTGGCAATTTAGATCCTGTGTTCCAGCTATTTGCTCACCCAGTATTTCTGATGGAGTACTCTGTAGGGAACTTCTAAAAGTCTACCAATTAATTACACTCCTAAAACAAGCTCCCAGTTGCCTCTTTCTTCCCTCTCACACCTCCATTTGCCATGTACCTGGGGAAAAAAATCTTTTACGTCTGCTTGGGGTGCAAACATACTTATGCAAACACTTCCAAGCAAAAATCCTAAACTTCCTGGACTTTGTATACACTTGGGAGCCATACATACCTCCTCCCTTTGTTCCCTTGTAAATTGCTTGTCCAATCTCTCTTCCCAATCTTTTGTAACCTCCTCTAATGAATTATTATAGTTATTGTGCAATAGTTTCTATGCCCTATTAATTATCCCTTTTTAACCCCACCGTCTGTTCTAGATTCATCTAAAATCTCTACCAGAGCAGGTCCTTCACTTAGTATTCCCCTATCTTTCTCTTTGTCTGTACTCTATCACTCCCTGGTAGGCAAGATAGCCTCTAGCCTGCTGTCCAGATGTCTTCTTGATCTCATCCCATTCCATTTTCTTTCCTTCTCTAGTTATTTGCTGCCATTACCTTGGTTCTTTTGTCAGTTTTCTCCAGTAAATTCCAGCCTCCTCTTGCTTATTGCATTCATCCCTGTCGGCAAAATCTCCTTTCTCCATTCTCATGTTGACTTGGGTCTTAGAGTACTTTCTGATAGTTTATGAGTATAATATACTGTATGGCTGCTGTTATTCTTAAGATCTGCATCCAAAATCCCACTCGCTCCTTATTTCTTGAATTTCCTCCCTGCTTAACCATCATCCCTTGCCACTAGCCCACTGCTTGTATTGTTTATATGAGCATTAATTGTGTAGCTCTGAAATGTCCCTTCAAATCAGGTGATCCTAAGCCATCTTGTTGTACTGGAAAGCTTTACTTAACTCTCTGCCTTTTCCCATACCAGATAAATTCCTTCAACTGTTTCTTGCACAGAACTTTTCTAGTTGATAAAAGTATGTCTATGCTTGAAGGTTGCTGGAACAGAGCTCAGCTTTGAGCTTTTTTTTACTGGTTAATTGGTTAATTAGTTTAAATCAGTTTTCTCTCATTTGCTAGATAAGCAATTTCAAGCTGTCTGCTGATCTCTGCAAAACTTACAAATATAATTTTTCACTGCATATTGCACTTTTGAACTGCTTTTTTTGCTATATTCACTGCTTATTTGAACTATTTTTTAATTTAAATTGTTGCAATTTGCTGTAGCATATACTAGATTCAGACCTGCTGAATCTAGTTCTGGTTGTATAATTCGAGCACTAAACCAGGCCATCTTTTATTGGAGAGGGTTCCCCTGCACCCTAGTGGCAGGAATGTAGAGTTAGAACGCATTTGATTGAAGTTTGCAGGAACAGGGTTCAGTTTTGACCTTTTTTATTGGTTAATTTTTTTTTAGATTCGTTTGCTGTCATTTGCTACTAAAGGAAATCCAAGCCTTCTGCTGATCTCTGGAAGTTTTCACTGTATATTGCACTTTTGAACTGCATTGTTGCCATATCACTGCTTATTTAACTGCATTGTTGCTGTATCACTGCTTAGTTGAATTTTTTTTTTCTGAAATTGTTGCACTTTGTATGCTGTAGCGTAGACTAGATTCAGACCTGCTGACGCTAGTTCTGTTTGTATAACTTGAAAACTAAACCAGGCCATCTTTTGTTGAGAGGGTTCCCCTGCATCCTAATGGCAGGAGTGTGCAGTTAGAACTCATATGATTGAAGGTTGCTGGAACAGAGCTTAGTTTTTAGCTATTTTTATTGGTTAATTTGTTTAGATAGAGTTTAGATAATTTGCTACATGCCACAGTGTTTGTGATTCGCTCACTGCCACGCAGTAGTGGGCACCGTTGGTGGCTATAGACTCAAACACTTGCCTGCAAATTTTCCCTAAGTACCCTTCTGGTGATCCATCAGTAAGTTCTCATGATTGTCCCTCACTGAAAAGTGATAAACTCAGCGAAGCACCTGAGGTACCAGCACAGATCCTACCCACTAGCCCTTCATATTTTTTGTCCACTTTTCCTGTCCTCTACTTTTACCTGTTTCTTCCTGTCCTCTCCCTGTTTTGTGACCACATCAACTTACCTAACATTATGGATGTACAATTTCCCACAGTTTCTCCAGCCACCCTGGTCGACATGGGCATCCTGAGGCAATGTAACAGTTGCCTCATGTACAAGAACAACCCACTTCTTCTAGTCCACACAAATTCTTTAAGTGAGAGATGAATCTATATCAAGAACCTAGAATCCAGGCTGTCTCGCTCACCATTCAGTCCATCTGATATAAGCAGGTTGTCAGCATGCACACCTCACCTCCTGCACCTACCAAACCAACAACACACAAACCTATATATGCAGAGGTCCTTACAAGAAGTTTACCTAAACATCAGAGACCTCCCAAACACGAGCATTCTTGATATAATACATCCTCTGCAGAACATAGTACACATAATGTATCACACACCAGTGTCTCACCAGTCAAGCCCCTAAGGCACAACACAAAACCAAACATCTTAGTCATAGGAGACTGAATTGTGAGATACACAGATGTCCCTCTCACTAGGCTGGGTTAGGAAAAGGTCACGGACAGCTGTCTTGTCAGTTGCCAGGATTCACCACATCACACATGCACTCAAGTCTCTCAACAACAGGCACTGTTTATAACTCTGTCATATAACTCTGTCCATGTTGGTGTGAACAACTTGAGACCTAACTCACTGGACTATATGAAGAGAGACATGATTGAGCTCTCGGATTATTTGTCTCAGGCAGGAATGTCCTTAGCCTTAAGCAGCATTTTACCTTTGCCTAGGATGATACCTCAGTACAAACAAAAAACGATTGACTTCAACAATTGGCTCAGTTTCTGGTGTCATTCAAAGGGGATTCAGTATCTGTCAGCCTGAGATGGCATGGTTGACAGACCTCAATGCTTTGCCAGAGATGGTCATCTGTTACCCCTGGGATTTTGGTTACTGGCTAAGGCTCTTGCCACCCCCGTAGTGCCTTTTTAGGCATTGTCACAAGAACAAAATTCCCAACATAAAAGTACCCTCTAAAAACAACCTCAAGGTTATGCTGCTAAACACCAGGAGTCTAAACTGGAAACTGAACTCACTGGAAGCGGTCCTCACCCTGGAAGATCCTGACATTTGTGCAGTCACTGAGACCTGGTTTAAGGCTGCGGAGTGCTTCCCAGGTTTACCAAGTTACATTTCCTTCCACACATTCAGACCACAAACTGAAGGCATGAGAACTAAAGGAGGTGTTGCATCAATATTCATTAAAGATAAATACACCTCTAGATTAGTTAACCAGCACGATTTCCTTGAATTACTTCAGTTGGAATTGTCTGTAGGTAAGACCCCTGTTCAGGTCATTGCAAGATATAGGACCCCCTCCATGAATCAGGACATCCACTCAGCCTACTTGGATCTACTTGAGTCAGTCAAGATGCAACAAAACACCCTGGCTTTGGGTGACTTTAATTACCCGTCCACAGACTGGGTAAATTATACTTGTTCCAACTCACTTGCAAAAAGGTTCCTGGACTTCATTAACTCAAAAGCCCTGGATCAGCTTGTTGATACACCCATAAGTAGCTCAAACATCCTGGACCTGGTGCTCACCAACATGAGAGACCATTGCACCACCCCCAGCGTGTGGCAATCTCTGGTGAGATCTGACCACAATTGAGTTTTACTAGAAGTAACTATAACACAAGACCCTCCGTTAGCAACAACTAGACAGAAAATTTCTCCAAGGCCAATTACAACCTTTTACACAAAGGGTTCATAGCCTCACCCCGCACTGATGGAACAGACACCTATGCTGAGTTATACACCAATGCTTTATACAAGCACCTGTACAACTGCATTGACTCTGCCATACCTGATAGAACCAAAGCAAGATCTTCAAGGAAAAACAAACCTGCCTGGTGGACAACTGCCATTAATAGGCTACACAATAGGAGTAAGAAATTGCTAAGGGCAGGAAGGAATGGTCTCAAAACTGGAAACACTCCCTCCTCAACTTAAGCAAATTAGACTCCTAGTGAAGTCCTCCAAAGCTAACTACAAAGCCAAATTAGCTTCCTTAATTAAGGATAACCACAAGGCGTTCTTTAGTTACATCTGTAGCCTGAAAGGTAAAGCCCAGAGTTGCACTGAACTCCTAGTTAATGTTACTACATATATAGAGAACCTGTGGATATAGCAAACTTGCTGGCTGACAGGTTCAGTGAAAACTTCACTCCCCTGTCCCCGCTACATATACCCCAAAGCATCCCAAACACCTGTCTCTTACCTAATGTCTCTGAGGACCAGGTCTTAAATGCCCACTGCAAGGCCAAAAACACAGTCTCTATGGGGGCAGACAACATCCCGGGCTGTTTTTCTACATGGGTTAAAACCGGAATTAGCATCATCGATGAGCATGCTTTTCAATCACAGCCTAAGCACTGGCTTCATCCCAGTGGAGTGGAAAACTGCTACTGTCCTCCCTTTGCACAAAGAGGGTGCATCCATGGACCCCAGGAACTATAGGCCCATTAGCCTGACCAGCCTTATCTGCAAGGCCATGGAAAGAATCATCATGGACTTTATTAAGATTGTTCGATCCCACACAGTTTGGTTTTGTCAAGGGGAGATCATGCCTGTTAAACTTGGTGGACTTCTTCGAGACTGTCACCAAAGCCCTAGACAAGGGCAAATCTGCATATGGCCTACCTAGACATAGCCAAGGCCTTTCAAAACTGTTATGAAGAATAACGAGGACACACAGTCAACCAGGAGATGACCACCAGCAGACAAAAACAGGATTCAACCCAAGAAGGTGCAATGAAGAAATGTCGACTCCAATGGTAAAACCAAAAGCAATTCCATTTATTGTGAAACAAACGAATATTATTACCTAGGTTTCGTTCAAAAACTGAACTGATCTGAAGAAGTTCGTTTTTGAACGAAACCTAGGTAATAATATTCGTTTGTTTCACAATAAATGGAATTGCTTTTGGTTTTACCATTGGAGTCGACATTTCTTCATTGCACCTTCTTGGGTTGAATCCTGTTTTTGTCTGCTGGTGGTCATCTCCTGGTTGACTGTGTGTCTTCATTATTCTTCATAATAGCTAAGGCCTTTGACACAATTCCCCACTCAGGCATCATTGATAAACTCTTCCAGCTGGGTTGCAAACTGGCTCACTGATAGAACTCATACAGTCAAAATAGAGCACTCCACCTCCTCCAGCAGACCCTTAACCAGTGATGTTCCACAAGGATTGGTAATGGGACCCCTATTGTCCATAATCTACTTCTCCAAAGTGCAGGCTAAAATTAAAAGACTGTGGCTGACAAAAGTTTGTTGATGAATGTAAACTGGGACCAATTGTTAAAACCCCTATAACCTCTTTTGTTATATTCCCCTTTTGGGCCCCTCAGCTACATCCTCACTGCTGCAAATCAAATTCTAGTCCCCACCTAGAAGTAATATTCCCTGCTGAAAGCTGAGTATTTCTCCCAGAATTATCTTAGCTCCATTATAGCAGTTTTAGGTTAAATGTGAATACATGCCAGTGTATTCATCCTTCATTGCTAGTAGCCCCTTACTACTGCAAATTTACAATTATCATCTGTTTTTTCCTCTTCTGTCACTATTGGAGCTCCTCTTACAATTAATTTAAGTACTCCCCTTTTCCTCTGTCTAAGATATTCCACTGAATAACCACCCTGAAATCCTTCTTCACTACTCTTTCTTTTTTGTATATATCTCCGAGACTATTAACATTTAAAGATAACATCAAAAGTGTCATTTTAAGTTATTATTCCCACGTTTTATGTGTAATAGCTTTTTTAAGTGTCTAATTCCAGCTTTTGTGTTACATGCATATACTAATGTTTGGCAGGTTGATCTTTTACAGCTGTTTCTTGTCATATTAATTTGAGCCTATGTCACATCTTACAAAACTTTTTGTTGAAAGCCCTCAAAAGAAAACACATCCCTAAAATCTTTTAACTTAATACTAGTACAGAAAACTATACTAATAGGAGCAATTGTTCCAGACTGATAGCCACAATCATAGAATTGGATTAACCTATAAGGAAAGTTATCCATACTAAGACACATGGTACAGCCTGTGCTTCTCTTTCCTCTAAGTGTGATCTGGGAGAGGAATAAAGGTAAGATGAAAACAGAACAAAGAAACACTTAAATGCTTTCAGAGAATAGCATCTCCTAACCATTGAAAGAACAAAGCATTCTGTTTTTATTCCTTTATCAGATTGTCTCCATAGGTACATGATAACCAGATACACAGTTGCCTATACCATAAGCACTCACTTATTTGCTAGAGGAAAACTTTATTATGTTTAGTGTTCTTTTTTTTTACTTATTTGCTTCCCTTTAAAACTTGTTACTAGATCAAGCCAAGGGTCTTAATCCAGTCATTCCCCTATGCAGGAGTAAGAAAAAGTACATCTTTATTATGTACCATGCTCTTTTGTTCAGACTTTTCTGATCTTTTTATACTGCAGTCCCTACATTTCCTAAAATTGAACAAGGAGAAAGCAATGAAAAAACGGAGACTTATTTACTTTAGTATCTATATTAGACTTGAAAATAACTAAGAAAGCTTTACTTTATAGCATGCAAGTTATGTCATGCATATAAAAATACTACTGTTAAAAACAAAATTTTGTTTTACTTACAGTTTACTCTTCTTTCTCTTCCCCCTATCCTAAATGTTTTTCCAAACATTAATGACATGAAGTAGGGCATATGCTTTGGAATCCCCTGCAAGTTTAACAGAGTACAAAGAAGTCCAATATTTCCAGGTTTTCCTGATGTTCTTCGTGTTTCACTGATGCAGTCATCACATTTGGGTTATCCCTGCCAAGGTAACCCTCGCCGGCCCGAATACCAGAGGCTTAGTATTTCTGCATCGGTTGCTGTTGCTTCAGGACTGACGTTAGGTCATCAGTAGTATAAAGTAAGGCAGCCAACGCCATTACATCAGTCTTTCTTGCCAAGGAGCCAGAAGCAGTTTGCATGAGTGCCGGTCGGCTGCTACCTGAGTTTCATCTTCTGAATTGAAGCTGAAGTCTTCTAAAGCTAACTATCCTGTTGGGGATCCTTTTTTCTTGCTCTAACCGATGTCAGAAAAAGTTAACAATTGTCTCGCCTGTGGAAAGTAAATACCACACCAAGACTTTCATTCTTACTGCGTCACTTGCTTAGGCCCAGACCACGATGTCCCTCGCTGTCGCTTTTGTGCTTTACCGCCAGAACCGTATGTCGTTGGGCCCTTATTGTAGCTAAATATTTTCACTTACAGTCCTCGAATTCCAATATGGCTTTGGTAAGCCATCCAACAGCAGATCTGAAAAAACATAAGGATAAAGATAGAGACAGACCGCACAGGTCCAAACCTACTGACGATGCGTCTGTTAAGCTAGTCAGTTCTCCGGTCCTCAGTGAGGTGCTTTCGCAGCCCCTGATGCCTGCTTCTGTGAATTTGTAGGCCGCTACCAAGACACTTTCGGAGTCCGGTGTGCCACAAAACTCTTCTTCAACTAAGGATCCTGTGGCTGTCTCTACCTTGGATGGATCCAGAACTGCTGAACAAGCACCAGCTTCCAAGGAAGTACTTCACACTACCGATTTTCGACACAAACCGAAGACTTCTTTCACATCTACCATTCTTTCGAAAACTACCAACTTTCTAAGGCCCAGGGTATGAACCACATCCAAGAAACCGACCCAATTTCAGGCACCTGCTTTCTTGCCTCAGTCTCAAATACTTAAAATGGTGAAATACCTTATTATGCTGATCAGGGGGAAGCCAAGCTACCACTTCAAAAGGAAAAGAGATCTGTCCCCAGTAGTTTTATCTGAACAGGACTCTGATAACTCTGATGCATGTAAATATGAAGACCTGCAACCCCTCTCTGCTTATGAGGATTCTGATGCAGAGGAATTCATTCCTTCAGCCTCTCCACCTGAGGACTTTTTCTTTGGGGAAACCCTTCATACCTTAAGGGAGCATTTCCAATGGGAATGTCAAGACTACCCTCAGTCTAAAAAGAGACTCAGAGAATTCTTAGCTCTTCCACAGCACAGACACTTGGCCATTCCCCCAGTCCTGGATGCTGTGGACGATGGTTTCCTGGAATCCTGTTTGACTCCTGACATCCTCCCACCTGATCCCAGAAAACCTTATGGGTATTACAGAGTCAAAAATCCTACTTCTGACCTAATTTCTCAAGGGCCTAAAGGAATTAAAGCAATCTCTGCTAAGAATCCCACCCCCTCAGATAGAAATTCCCGAGCACTAGACAGACTGGGTAAAAAAGTATACAACTTTGGTACTCTTGCTGCCAGAGCACTAAATTGTTAGTTCCATATGCAAAATTTTCAGCAGCATACTAGGGAACTCCTCAAACAAAAATTGTCTTCCTTTCCTGCTTGCGCAGAATCTAAAGAGTTACAAGAGTTAATTCATTCTGCAAGTCAAGTAACTAAGCACACCTTAAACTGTAGTTTTGATGCCCTAGAAGCTTCTGGCAGGGCAGCAGTCACTGGTTCTGTCCTTAGAAGGCATGCTTGGCTTAAGCAACAGCCCTTGCCAGACCATATCAAATCTAAATTATTGGATGCACCCTTGCACAACAACTTATTTGGCACCAAGGTAGAGGAGGTCTTAAAAAAAGATGGAAGAAAAAGCTAAAGCTATGTAGACAGTTAAGGATTTCCTACAGATCCAGCCACCCAGGTTCAGTAGGTATTGCCCCTCCAAGCACTGGTCCTTTCCTGCTCCCACCAGGTCAGTTCAGCCCAGACCCCGGGGAAGAAGACCCCCCCCCCAGACAGCAGCCACAGGGAATACAGAGATCAAAGCAGTGGAGTTCCTCCACTTCAAAATCAGGGAGTTCAAAGACACCCCCTCATGGTAAGAACTCACAATGACTCTCCTCTCCCACCCCCTCTCGCTACCCAACTGCACTTGCCTCTAGGAGGAAAACTCTCCTTCCATGCATGCACCTGGACCACCATTGCCAATGACTGTTGGGTCCTCAACATAGTGTCCCAGGGATACAAATTTTCCTTCCACACTCTTCCAACCTCAAAAGTGTTCCCAGATCTACCACCAAACCAGTGGGCAGAGGTGAAAAACCCCTTTCCCCCCTCTCTATGAGGGCAATAGTGCACGTTCCTGCAGAACAGATAGGCCAAGGTTTCTACTCCAGACTGTCTCTGGTACCCAGAAAAGAGGGCACCTGCCACCGTATCCTTGATCAATCAATTCTAAACACCTTCCTGGTGATACCAAAATTCAATATTCTCACCCTCCAGCAATTGCTACCTATGCTCTCCAAGAATGCTTAGCTAGCCATTCCTCTCAGGGAATCAAGCAGGAAATATCTAAGTTTCAGGGCAGGATCTCTGCACTTCCTTTTGGCTGATCTACTGCTTCCAGAGCTTTCACAAAATGTCTGGCTCGCAATTGCCTTTTGCAGACAAAGGAATATCCAAATTTACCCATACTTAGATGACTGCCTAATTCAGGCAGACAGGAAAAGCTGCTCAGGCACCTGGGCTTTGTAAAGTCCCTACTGACCTCCCTAGGGTACACTATCAATGAAAATAAATCCAAACTAGTACCCACCCAAAGGATTATATTCTGGGGAGCAAGCCTGGACACAGAATCCCAGATGGCATTCCTTACACCAGAAAAGCAAACTTACCTGACAGCATGCTTCTCTCAACTAGCCACCAGACCCCAGTTATCTGCAAGAAAAACCCTGCAAGCGCTGGGGATCATGGCATCTTGCATTCTACTCATTCCATGTGCCAGACTGCATATGAGAAGACTGCTATGGTACCGAAAAAGCCTTTGGTGTCAGCACTCTCAAGACCTGAACTCATACCAGTGATACCTTGCCTAAGGAAAGATTTTCTTTGGTGGGCAGCAGCATGCTCCCACAAGGGACCTTTCTCACCACCCGATGCCACCCAGACCCTCACCACATATGCATCAGGCTATGCCTGGGGTGCACACCTGGATGGCAGGTGCATACAGGGCCAATCCAGTCCACAGCAAATCCATCTGCACATCAACCAAAAAGAGATGTTAGCTGTCCAGCATGCATTGACAACTTCCAGGCCCCTTCTCTCCCCAGGGGCTCTCCTGATCAAAACAGAAAACACCACTGTGATGTGGTATATCAATAACCAGGGAGGTACTCGCTCCTACCCTCTGTGCAGGCTGGCCATGACCCTTTGGCACACAGCCTTGGCCATGCAACTCCACCTGTTAGCACAATTCCTGCCGGGCTCTAAACTCTGGCAGACCACTTAAGCAGAAATCTTCTGGACCCACATGAGTGGCAGCTAGACCAAAGAACCTTCACCCTAATAACTCAGAAATGAGGCACCCCGCAGGTCAACCTCTTTGCCTCCCACACCAACCATCAGCTCAGCAAGTTCTGCACCAGGGAGCATCACTGCATGGCTTGAAAAGTGGAGGACCTATCCTTCGTCTGGGTCAATCTTTCAGTCTATGCATTTCCCCACTACCTCTCATCACCAGGGTACTGCTCAGAATAAGGAAGGAAAAACCAAGGACAATTCTGATTGCTCCATACTGGCCTCACCAGCACTGGTACCCACTGTTCTGCAGCCTGTCCCCACTGTCACCATGGCATCTCCCTCAGACCCCAACCCTCCTAACCCAGAGGAAAGTAGAATTCATGCAACCCTGATTGCAGACACTCAATTTGGCGGCTTGGCTTATTCTCTGACCTCTGATCAATCTGCCAACCTCAGTAAACAGGTTCTAGATGTTATACGTGATGCTAAACACCCTAGCACTAGAAAGTCTTAAGCTGACAAATGGAAAAGCTTCTGCACCTGGATTCAGGCTAAGGGAGCTGATATGGCACAGCCCTCCCTACCTCTTATCCTGGATTACCTAGCTAACCTGCTACACAGTGGTCTCTCCTTTTCCTCTATTAAAATTCATGCCTCTACTATCTCTGCTCATTTCCACACTGAGCACCCCCTTTTTCTCACACCTTCTGATCAGTTTCTTAGAGGGGCTAGCAACTTGAGACCACCCAGAAGAGCACCTACCCCAGCTTAGGACCTAAACTTTGTGTTGGAAGCGCTCACCCTTCAGCCAGAAGAGTCTCCCAAGCTGTAAGCACTCCTGGCTGTAGAGCCCTTCATCATCTTCCATGCTGACAGGGTGTCCCTCGGGACTAACCCATCCTTCATGCCCAAAGTGGTGTCCAGTGTGGCTCTCAACCAATCCATTCATTTGCCCACCTTTTTCCCTAACCCACAAAACAAGGGCAAAAGGATCCTGCACACACTGTGCACAGACAGCTCAGATTCTGTCTAGACAGGACTAGGACTAAATCATTCAGAAAGACTGATCAATTACTGGTCAGCTTTGCTGCAGGGACAGAGGGCAAAGCCATCTCCAAACAAACCGTTTCCAAATGGGTAGCACACTGCATCCATTTCTGTTACAAGCAACATGGAAAACCTCCCCTTATGGGGGTCAGGACTCACTCTACCAGAGCCGCCTCCACCTCTGCAGCTTTCCTCAGAGGAGTCCCCACCAGGGACATACTGGAGGCTGCCACCTGGATATCTGTTCACACTTTCACCAAGCATTACCTCCTGCCTATCTTCTCCAAATCCAGGCCAGGCTTTGCCACTGCAGTCTTGCAGGGCATCATAGCCAGCCCCTAGTCTCTTGACTGCCTCCACCCTTTTCCTCAGCTTTGGGAATTGACCCAAATGTGATGACTGCAACAGTATAACACAAAGAACATAGTACAGTTGTGTACACTTACCATAAATGTAGATGTTCAAGTGTATTCACAGTTGCAGTCCTGGTTTCCCTCCCTCCATCCTCCTGTTTTCTCTCTCTCCTTACAGGGAACTTTTTGGTATTTACTTTCTACTGGTGGGATTCTTCCACCATATCATGGCTCCCACTTGGGGGCTCCTGACAGGCCAAGAAAAATGGATGTAATGGAGTCAGCTGCCTTACTTTATACTACTGATGACCTGATGTTAGTCCTGAAGTGACAGCAACTGATGCAGAAATACTAAGACTCTGGTATCCGGGCTGGCCGAGGGCTACCCTGGCAGGGATAACCCAAATGTGATGACTGCAGTAGTCAACACACTTGAACATCTACATTTATGGTAAGTATACACAACTGTAGTTTCTGTTATGTTTAACAAACAACCTTCTGTCAATTTCTGAGTTGCTGGTTTTCTTAGGTGCATAGGTAGGTACTAGGCTATTGGCCCTAGGGCCTATATAAGCCTAGCCAAATGGTACTCTGGGTTTTGCCACCCAAGAAAATTATTTTCCTGTGCCCCTGTCAAGCAGAGCCACAGACGTGATCCCTGGGGTGAATTTCCTATCTCCCAGCCAATCATCAAGATTTTTCTTGAAGAGTGCTAATGAGGAGCTTTGTTTGATATAGACAGATAGCTTGTTCCAGAGTATGGGAAGTCTCTGGGACAGGAATGTATCCCTCCAGCATGTTCTGTTTATTGTGGTGACAAGGTTTAAGTCCCTAAAGCGTGCAGCTCGTAGGGTTTGAGATTTCTTTGTGGAGCATGTCCAACAGCTCTGGGTTTCACATAGCTTTTTATGTTAGGCAGAGATTGCCTCTGAGTAGGCGATATGCGACAGAGTAAAGCTGGAGTTATTTGAGACGGTCTGCATAGGGCATCTGTTTGAGGCCGGTAAGCCCCTTTGTGAGGTATTTCTGTGGCCTTTCCAGCTGTTGCAGATGTCTTGTGAGGTACATACCAAAAGGGGCATTGTACTCTATAATGGGTCTAATGAGTGATGAGTAGAGGGGAACAATGACCTCCTTTTTCCTGGATGAGAAACCTTTTGTGATGTGTGCCACGTAGAAAGATTTCCTGACTACTGTGGCAATGTGATTATCAAAGGAGAGACTACTGTGTCCACCTGTGTCCCAAGGTCTCTTATCACACTTTTGGTGTTAAGTAGACTAACCGCCTATGTTGTAGTTCATGGGTGCAGAGTTTTTACCAAAAGAGATGACAGTGCACTTTTTGGCATTGAGCTTGAGGCCATGGCTTTGACACCAGGCATCTGTTTCAGTGAGGCCCTTTTGTAGGATATCCACATCGCTAGGAGTTTTGATTATGGCTCCTAGTTTGCAGTCATCTGCAAACTTTGTTAACCAAAGACCTTCTGTTAGCCTGTACTTCAGAGAAGTAGATACCAAACAGGAGAGGACCTAGGAATGAACCCTCTGGTACTCATCGTCACTGGTCTGAAGTTGGATTTAGAGTCTGCTACTTTCACAGTGTAGGTTCTCTGTCAGTGAGCCAGTTGGCAACCCATCTTGTGACATAGGGATTTATACCTAGTTTACTGAGTTTATCTATAGTCCCAGAGTGGGAGATGGTGTTGAAAGCCTTGGCGAGATCTAGATAGGCTGTGTGAACCACCTTACCCTCATCTACGGCTTTGGTGACCGCTTCAAAGAAGTCTATCAGGTTTAGGAGACATGATCTGCCTTTTACAAACCCTAACTGGGTAGGGTCCAGAGTTTGGAGATTACCAATGTCATTGTTTATAAGTTCCATGATGACATGTTCCATAGCCTTGCAGACCAGGCTTCAGGCTAATGGGGCGGTAGTTCCCGGAGCCCATGGTGGTTCCTGCTTTGTGGTGTGAGATAACCATTGCTGTCTGCCATTCAGTGGGCACAAAGCTTGAGGTGAGGCATGATTGAACATGGTACTCAGGTGGGGTGCCAGTTCGTTCTGCAGTTCATGTAGAATGCATCCTGGGATGTTGTCAGGTCCCATGGATGCTGTGTTCTTGGCTTTGGAGATTTTTTTTTTTTACCTGTGCAGCCGTGATTACAGGAACTTTGCATTCTTCCGGTATAGAGATGGGCCCTTTAGGGGGATGAGAGAGGGGTAAAGTTAGCACTAAATCTATCTGCCAGGATGTTGGCAATATCAGTTGGTTCTGTATATTTAGTGCCATTGGGCTGTAACTCAGAGCATATCTGAGTGTTGCCATTGAGATTCTTGACATAGCTATAAAATGCTTTGTGGTTGTCTTTAGAATCAGTGGCGATTTTGTTTTCGTAACTAGCTTTGGAGGATTTTATGAGGGATCTCGGCCTCTTACTGAGGCTGACCATGGAGTTCCTCCAATCATGGGATTTTACTCTTTTTTTTTTTTTTTTTTTTTTGTAACAGTTTCTTCTGTTGTAGTGTTTGTTTATGACAGGGAACCACCAGATTGGCTTCCTTTTTTTGGAGGATAGCATCTTGGTTCTTTTAGGGATTGCATGATCCATGCACTCGTGTAAGTGCTTTTAAAGTGCAGTTGTATAGGATTCAGCAGTCGTACCTCTATTGTCCACCTGCATGGGTGTTGTGAAGTTTGCCACTTCTGTCTTAAGAAGCATGAAGTTGGCTTTGGAGAAATTGTTTATGGTGGTTTCCCTAATGGGGGGTAGGATGTGGATGTCTAGGGTGATTTGCTTGTGGATGGATCTGGCCAACGAGGAATTGACCTCTGGTGTGGAACATATTGGTAATGACCAGGTCTAGGATATTGCTGCCCCTGATGGGGTGTAGATAAGTTGATCCAAGGCGTTGGAATTTTTGAATTCCAGAAAACGTTGAGCACAAGAGTTGGTACATGAGTAGTTTTCCCAGTTAATGGTGGGGTAGTTGAAATCACCCATTATTAGGGTGTTAGGTTTTACTCTAATATTTTCCAGTGTATCAAGAAATGAAGAGTGGGAATCCTGGGGCATGGTGGGGGATCTGTAGCAAGCTACAGTTTGGATTGCTGTCTTGCCCAGAGTTAGTTGCACTTGGATAATATCAGATGCATTATGCTGAGCAACTAGCCTGGAGTTGTGGATATCCTTAATGAATATGGACGACACTCCGCCTTTAGTGCTTCGGTCCAGGTTAGGTGGCCGAAAGGTGTGGTATTAATGCAGGGGTGCTCTCTGGAGCCTTGAACCAGGTCTCTGTCACTGCACAGATGTTCTCCATTTTAAGGAGTGCCTCGAGTGAGTGCATTTGAGGTTTAGACTTCTAGCATTAAGTAGCATTACCCTCAGATTTTGCTTGCTTGTACCTGTTATGGTGATGAATTTGTCCTTTGAATCTTGCCTAAAAAAGGCACTATAGGGGTGGCAAGAGCTTTAGCCAGTATCCGGAATCCCAAGGGTGACAGGTGCAGGCTCTCTCTGGCAAAGCATCGTGGTTTGTCGATCATGTCATCCCAAGCAGACAGATACTGGATCCCCTTAGAATGACATCAGAAGCTTAGCCAATTGTTGAAGTCAATCATTTTGTCCTTGTACTGTGGTATCATTCTGGGTGATGGCAGGATGCTACTCAGGGCTAGGGTCATACCTGTCTGGGCTACAAGATCAGAAAGCTCCTCCATGTCTCTCTTCATGTAGTCCAGGGAGGTATGTCTCAGGTCATTCACACCAACATGGACAATGACAGAGTCATATTTGTACTTGTGGAGTGACCTGAGTGCATGCGTTATGCGGTGGATCCTGGCACCTGACAGGCAGCTTGACAGTAACTTTCTCCTTGTTTAGCCTGGTGAGTGGAACATCAGTGTGCCTGCCTGTAGAGTTACCTATGACTATAGTGCTGGGTACGTTATGCCTTATGGGCTGTGGTTGAGTGGCACACTGAGTTTGTGGGTTATGTGCCATTTTGGTTGTGTTGGGGGATGGAGGTTGCTTGTGTTTCTGCTTTGGAGGTCCTTGTTGCTTGGGTAGATTTTTTTTGTGAGCCTCTGTGAATGTAGGTGTGTGTTTTATGTTTCTATGTGTGTGTTTGGGTGGTGTAGGTTTTGAGGGACTATGTGATGAGTGTGGTGTAAGTGTTTACCTTCTCCTCTTGACTGTCAAGTCCAGTCTTGGGTGAAGAGAGCTTTGCTTCCAATTTGGCTATATAAGTGCATCTCTCACAGGTTATAGTGTTGGGTGGTAGGAGGAGAGGGTTGTCTGTGTAGATGAGGCAATTGCTGCATTGCCCCAAGATGCCCAGGTTCATTAGGTAGACAGGAGAAAACACCAGGAGCTGACCCTTAGACATCCCTGGATAGTTCTGAACAAGTTCTGAGCTCAAAGAAACAGATTTGAGTGCTGAAACTAGAAAACTGGCTAGTTCTAAGAAACAAAATTAAGCTAGAAGGCTTCTCTCCAACACAGAAAGATTTGGGGGCTCAGAAGCTTACAAACAGTCCTGGATACAGCATGTCTGTATCTGGACTAGATGAGTTACAGGAAAGGCAGGAAACAAGCTTAGATTTTTTTTTTTTTTGTAAAGGGGAACGGAGGAGCAGAAACTAACTGGGTTGGCCTTCTAAAATGTTCTCCCTGGATTAGGTAGAATGAGGTAATGACACTAGACTGGGAGGAGTGTCCCAGATCAAATTTACGGTAGGGGTGGGCAACTGCAAAGCCACCAAGTATAAAAACAGGATACCAATAGGGAGGGAGGGTGGGAAACAAAAATCAGAACAAACAAACCCAACCAGATGCTTAACAATTGTAGAAAATTCTAGTTAATACATCACACACAGTGAAACTAGCTAGCAAAGTATATGCAGACAATAAAAGTGTTATAAATAACTCAGAGATAAGCAAAAAACAGTATACTTAATGTTATATATCACAGATTAGTTAGCTCACAGCCCTTCCTCTGACTAGCTCAGTGTGAAATGGCAGAAACACTCACAAGTTAACTTCTTCCAGATGATGATTTCCATCTCCATTGCCCAAATCCAGTCTCTGCCTCATTTCCAACATACTCCTGGTTCTTCTAGTCAACTCTTGTGCTTCTCTCTCTCAAGCATTTTCATTTGAAACATTGGAAAAGGTTTCACTGGCCAGTCTCTCTGTGGGCTTTATTACTAGACGAACACAAAGCAGAATCTCCTGTTTGATAGCACACATTTTTGTTGGACAATTGTTTGTATGTTCTTCGTAGCATGCTCTGCATAAAAAAAATATTTTGACCTTCTAGGAAAAAAATAGCAGGCTATAGCTGCTTTAACCTCACTCCTGCTTCTCAACATCCCCTGATTACTGGAATAAATTTAGTCCTGTGCTGCCTGGTGTGCAGTGAGTAATCATTTTCCACAAACACTCTAATGTCCCCTCAATTTTATTACTTTCTCTTTCGGCCACAGTTTTATCAAAATTAACTCTTTCTGCTGGTAGGATTCAATCTTTACTATTAAAGGTCTAGGTTGTTTTCTCATGGCCAAGTTTGGAGCATACACATGATGAGCCCTTTCAATTAACAACTCCTGCTGTCGAATACCAGTCCAGTTGCTTTTTTCATAAAATTAAATCTGTTCCTTCCAGTTTGTCTGGTGCAGCAAATAAATTCTGGTTTTCCCTATGTGTTCTGTCCTGTAATTCTGTTGTTTTTTTTGAAACATATCTTCTTGAGCAGTTTCACATTCAGCCAGCCTTTTCTTCATTTCAGCCACTGATTTTTTGCAGTTTTATAACCTCTTCTGAATATCTGTTTAAAGCTTCCTCCATTTTCCAACCTTTTAAGTTGAAATACTTCTTCAGGGTTTTGTTTATTTTAATCAGCTGAGTACATTTGACTGATTTTTTTCCTCATGATTATTGGAAGTCATGTATTGCACCAAAGTTGGAGCTTGCATTGCTGTTTGCTGAACAGCTGCAGAAGTCTTCCCTGTTCATGTTTTCTCTTCACCTTTGTGACTTTCAGGTTCTCTGAACTTCTTTGTTTTCTGGCATCCAAGAAATGCACTTACTAAACAGTTACTGAAATTTATCCAAAAGGAAAGTTCATTGGCTCTCTTCAGAGTTTGTTTTCACACTGGAAGAACTGAAATAAAGCTGTTACTTGGTGTGATAATGGGTGATCTGAATGCACTTATTGATATGGACACAACAGGATATGAGGGGTGCCTGAGTCCCTATGAGTGGGGGAGCAGGAATAAAGAAGGAAAGACCATTCTAGACTTCTGTCTGGTAAATGGCTTGATGGTAACCAACACATGATTCAGGAAGAGACAGAGAGTAACAAGATCGTATACAAGAGTGGCCAACATGCAACTCAGACTTCCTCCTAGTAACAAATAGGCACTGTGGCACAATCAGAGATTTGCAAAGTCATCCCCAGTGAAAAAGTCAGCAGAACAATAAGCTATATGATTGACATCAGGAGTATTTTTGCACAGTTTGATAGGTAATTTAAATCCATAATTGTATGCAGCTATTATGTAGTGGATAAATATATATATATATATATATATATATATATAGAATCTGTTATATACTTTGAATGTAATGTATTTTTAGGTGTATTAGATATGTTTTTTTAAAAGTTGATGTTTTTTTTAAAAGATGAAATTTTGGCGCCAAAAAGTGCATATAATGAATAACTTAATGAGCTTGATTCTGATGAAGTCCACGATTCAGTGTATGAAAGCACTTAATCCTTTGTACACTGTTTGGAGTTTTATCTAACAGCTTGGTTTGGTGTGCTTGTTAATTTGTTCACTGTGTTGCTCAATAAAGAGGTGGCATTATTGCTTCACTGGATTAGTACCTCTTGGATTATTTACTTTCAACAGTGACTAGGCTTTACATCTGGATGTTGACTGGAGATAAAGCATGAGAGTTTAAGAAATTACTCAGAGCTCTAGCTTGGAACAGGAGGAAATAGGTGGAGTTGAAGAACAGCAGTGCCTCAAAACAACATGTGTGAGAATAGATGAATAGAGAATGTGTGAGAACAGAATAGATGTGCAGCCAAGCCAGGTATGGAGGGAAGGTGTGTAAAGGAAGCTGTTAGTGGAATGCAAAAGTTCAAGAAGTAATTAAATGAAATAAGGAGTGCAGGAAAAGTGGGGGATAGAAAATATAGACCAGGCTAAAAATTAATACTGGTTGTCTAATAGGCTAAGAGATGAGGTGCAATAGAAAAAACAAGGCATCAAAGACATTACCAGCATCTGGAAATCGATGCAGTAGATGTCACAGGGAAACTATTTTCAGGCTGCAAAGACAGAAAGATAAAGAAGATAGTCAGACACCCTTCATAAAGGATGCTAACAGCAACATACTCACCAGTCCACAGGAAATCAAAGACAATGAAAGGAGTACTTCCAGTAGCGTCTGATTAAAGAAAACCCACAGAAGCTGTACTGCTGCAATCACAGCTTAGGATGAAAAAAGAGCAAGAGCCCACCCTAGAAGAAGTAAGAATTCTAAGAAAGATAAAGTCAAGAAATCAGCTGAGGTCAAAGCAGAGATCAAAGTGTTAGCTGAAGTAAAGGAGAAATGGCTGCTGATGGTACTCATTACAGTATGGAGGGAAAGGTGTATTCCAGATGGCTGGAGAGTAAGCATACTAGTGCAAGTGTACAAGAAGAAAGGGGACATCCACAACTTAAGGACAGTACAGAGGTATCAAACTTTGTGTCACTGCATGAAAGTTCTGAAGAGGGTGGCTAATAAACGAATATGCAGAGTAACAGGTAGTAAGATGGGAGACGAGCAGTTTGGATTGAGATCAGGATACAGCACTACCGACCCAATGGTTGCAGTGAGACAGACAGTTGAGAATAAGCTAGAAATGAGAAGAGTCCAATTGGTCATTTCAAGACTTGCAGAAAGCATATAGCAAGGTGCCTAGAAAGCTGATTTGGACAGTCCTGCAGTGGTTTGAAATCCCAGAAACACTAATAGAACTACTGCAGACTATCTACAAGGACCCAGTGACTCAAGTATGAACAGAGTTTGGACTCCCAGGTGGAGAGTAGATGTGCATCACAAATCAGCTCTGAGCCCACTGCTGTTCATACTGGTGATGGACTACATTAGGAAACCGGTCGGAAGGAACAAAAGTTGTATGTATGTATGTATGTAGACTGGCATTACAGGCAGACTCTAAGCAAGAACTTCAACAAAGAACAGGGGAATGGAATGCAAAACCATTACTGAACCAATCGGTGTGATAATACATAGCTTACAGCTATTGCCTTTGTTTTATCTTCATTAATTTGTATCCCAAAACTGTCTCAGAATGTTATTCAGCAATGTATGTCCTTTTCTGGTTTTATCAGGTACAAAATAATGTCTGCAAATAAAACCAACAACTGATGTCTTTTTTTGTCTATTCCTGAAATGATGGGTCTCTGATATGTCCTCAGAAACTCTAATAGATTGTATGGTCTGTAGCTCAAGGCCCCCCTTACCCATAATCCCTCTCTTCTTAGTTACTTCAGATCTCATTTTCTGCTTTAGTGATGAGATGTGGTCACTGCTAGTGTGGGTGTGGGATAGTGAGATTTTCTAGCTTAAGTTTGATATATTTTTACTTTTGTTTCCCTTTCTTATTCTCCTCTGTTAAAAAAGCTTATAAAGTTAGATAACAATTATATCTAAATTAGTTTTTTTTCTGTTTGATTTTCTGCTCTTCTGTGCTCTCTTGTTACCTCTTTAATATTTCTCCATTACTATCATTGGTATTGTTCTCTTTTCTACACTTCATATAGTTGTTACCATGGTTGGTATTTTGCCTGCTCAAGTCTTTTCCTTTTTTTTTTTATAGGTATCTAACTTCTGAGATGTCTGATAAACATGCCAGCTTTAAAAAGTGAGCTGCTTGTGGGCACAAAATCCCCACTTCCAACAGCCATTCAGAATGTGTCTATTGCCTTGGTCCAGCTCACTTTAATACAGATTGTGAGATTTATGCTAGTTTTAATAACCAGGCTCTGGTTGAGAGAACGGACAAACTAATTTTAAAAGGACTACTTCCTTCTATACTCCTAGAGTCCAGTCCTCCTCCAAGAAGTCTTCAGGAGAGGCTCAAGCAAGTAATAATGATTTGAGTAAGTGCTCCACTGACTGCTGTCCTCCTGTGACTTCTTCTGGCTCCACTCACATGAGAAGATTTCTAAGATGTCAGATCTGTCCACCTCCATGGTTCTAACCCTGACAAAGTCAAAGACTTCAGATCTGTCCTCCCATTCAGATCTGATCTAAGCCAAAATCACTTCAACTTCCTGCTAGGTTGTCTCTGGAACCAGTAACTTTGAGGCTACACTTACCATTTCTCCAGGACATGCCTCAAACAGTTTCTTGTCCACTGTCCATTTCATCTTACATCAGGTCATCTAGGTGATTATCAGAAGCAGATATGGATAGGATGATGAGAAAGTTTTTCAGAACTCAGGTACAGTTGGGTGTTATTCTGATTCAGTCTCCCATTGGAAAATGTAAGCCTTTATAATATACAACCCCAACCTCTGATGCCTGCTGTGATCCATCCAGTGGTTTTGGACCAGAGACAGACATCTGAGTCAGATCAGAAGACTTGGCCTTCTTCAATTCTTGCACCTTCTCTGATGACAATACATACGTACATACAAATATTTCAAGCATGGGCATAAATGCCCTTCTAGCTTGCCAATACACCAAAACACTTGTTCCCATAATAGGTGTCCAGGCTGTTCTTAAAAGTATCTAAACTAGTGCTTGCTTTAATGTAATTTGTAGTCTGTTCCACGAATTAGCTACTCTGTCAGAGAACCAATTAGTACACTTCTCACTTCTATAGAATCATCTACACAGGTTGTCTGATGATTCTCTAGTACTTTTTGATAATCCCAAACATTCCCAGAGGTAGTTGTCCATAAATACCCTATATACCTGAATAAGATCTCCTTTTAGATATCTGTAAGAGACACTGTACAAGTTCAAATATTTTAATCTTTCATGATCACTTCGATTTTCACATCCATGGATGCCCTTGGTACATTTCCACTGTACTCTTTCCAGTTTACTCATGCTTGTCTTCTTATAGGGTTTCCATATTCAAGATTGGGTCTAATATAACTAAACAATAACTTCATTATTTTTATACATCCTATGATTCTATAACTATCATTAACCAATTGGTTGATATGATTAGAAAAACTCAGCTGAATCTACCCATATACCCAGGTCCTTAAATAAGTCGACAGTTTCAATCACTGTGTGCTGTATTAAATATTCACCTTTCAGTTTGTCTCCCAAATCTCATATGCTTAGTTTTTGATGTATTTATCAGCATATTATTCTCCTGTGCCCAAATGGTCAATTTAGTCAAGTTATTTTGCAGACGTGCCTTATCTGTAACACTTGTAGTCAGTCTGCATATAGACTGTAAAACACCTTAGATAAAAAAAAGTTATGTCTGAAAGATACAATCTAAACAAGTAAGGGCCTAGGACAGAGTCCTGTGGGGCACCCTGACTGTAACCAAGGATTTCACCTGTCCAGTTGCTGTATGAAACTTGCCATGTCTTACTTGCGGCTATCCATCTTATCAAGAGTACATCAATACCTAGTTGTACTAATTTATTGATCAGTGTTTTGTGTATGACTGTGTCAAATGCTGAAGTTAAGTCTATATAGCTGTTATTATATTGTTATAGAACATAATGTTACAGGTGATAATAGATCTGTTTTCAACATATGCATGCTGATATATGGTTTCAAGTCCAAGCCTATCCAATTCTGACAATAACTTATCCAGTATTACCTTTCCCATTATTTTTCTACAACATGAAAGTAGATTTAAGGGTCTATATGGTTCTAGGTTTGTCTACTCCCCTTTCCCTTAAAGATAGGTTTAAAAGTGCATGTCTCCAATCTTGTGGAATCTCCCCATATTTATACGACCTAGCAAATAATAGATATAATGGTAGTGTAAGTTCATACTGAAGTGTTCGAAGGTCATTGTTGCTAGTTCTGTCTCCTCCCTGTGCTTTGGATCCAGTTTGTTCAGTTCTTTTTCAATATAATCTAATTTGATTCCAGTATCTGGAGTTACCTGGAAGACATTAGGACAACTTATCACCCCTTTTGTGGAACCAAACAGCTTTGCATAAGATTTTGTAAATATACCTGTTGTGTCTGAGAATAAATTTTAGAATCTGCACATTGTTTATCAATTTGTGTCTTTACTCCTTCCATATGAGAATAGGTCCAACCCTTTTGGATCCAAAGGATCTTGGAGCTGTAGTTTTGGTGTCTGATCTGGGGGACTGGGATGAACTCTGATGTTCACAGAGCTGTCCCTCTCCCTCGGGCCATCAGTGTTAGTTTTTTTTTTTTTTTTTATATATATAAATCTTTATTGAATTATCACTTGTGATATAGGCACATATATATCAAAGTAAGCAAACTATATTAAGTTAAAATGAGCAAACATTATGCTTCACATATATTGCTATATATTATGTAATCTAAGCAACATTATATAAATTATTCAATTCCTGCTCTTTTTTTTTAAAACAAGAAACATCTTTATTAAACTATCACTTATGACATAAGCAATCATATATTTATATAAATGAAAACAAACCACACAACACAATCCTACTTGCAAGCATTTTACATCACAAACCATACTGACACAGTTCCAGTTGCAAACATTATACATCACTTATAATGTACCCAATAGTTTTCAATCAAACATTATATAGCTCATTTTAGTCCTGCCTTCTTTTAAACCTCATTCCTCCCCTGTATGCATTGTTCCTATGTATTTTGCTCTTACCTTTTTCTAAAGATCTCAGTTTCGGTTGTTTTATCTCTGTTACTGTATTCACTACTACTAATATAGTTGGTTTAAATTTTAATTTCCATTCTCTAGTAATTGGTTTGTTGGCAGCCAGCATAATTAGAGATAGCAAGGCATTACCATGTCTAGGCAATTCCGATTCTGTATCATAGCTCAGAAAACTAATTTCCCTTGTCATCACACCAATCTGCCCACCCAGCAACTTCGACAGTGCATCCTGCAGGGAATCCGTAAAGTTCACCAACTCACTGCACTCCCAGAAAATATTTTCCCAATTGCTCTTTCTTCCCTGGCACACCTCCAACATTTGCTATCTACTTAAGGAAAAATTCTCTGGAGTCTACTTGTGGCATAAACATCTATGTAAACATTTCCAAGCAAAAAAATCCTAATTTTTTTTTTAGATTTTATTGGATATTTGAGACATGCATATATCCTCACATTTTTCTTTGTGAATTGCTTATCCAATCTTTCTTCTCAAGCTTTTCTAACCTACTCTGATGGATTCTTATAGTTATGTAATGTTTTGGATGTTCTACTAATTATTCTTTTTTTAGTGGCAGTTTCTGTTCTAGATTCTACTAAAAACTCTGCCAGTGCTGGCCTTTCATTTAGGACTCCCTATTTCTTTCTCCTTGCCTATACTCTTGACAGTCCTTGATAGGGAATGCAATCTCTAACCTGCAGTCCAAATAACTTCTTGGCATATTTCCATTCTATCATGTTTCCCTCTCTAGTTGTTTGCTCACAGTACCTTGATTCATTTGCTAGTCTTCTGTAATAAATTCCAGCCCCCTCTTGCCTATATCGCTAATTGCAGACATTCCTATCAGCAGAAACTCCTGTGTTAGCTTATATCTTGGAATACTTTCTGCTACTTTATGGATATAATATTCTGTATGTTAACCGTAGGCAAGACTGCTCTGCAATTTGTAGCATGTTACAGGCCACCCTCTCAAACTCAGGAACCTCACACAGATTTCCTGAAAACACTGGAAAGGATAAATGTATCTCCAAACACCATCATACTAGGTGATTTCAACTATCTGAATATAGACTGGGATCACTACTCAAGCCCCAGCACTCTAGCCCAAAGGTTCCTAGAGTTCATAAACTCAAATGCCATGGAACAACTAGTCACCATCCCCACAAGAGGAGAAAACATACTAGATCTCATCATCATGAACATGGGGTCACAATGTTCAACACTGGAAGTATACCCCTCATTGGTGAGATCAAATCATAAACTAATCTCACTGGAAGTCCACATTCCGCCCCCACCCCAGATAAAAAAGACCACAGTGAAGAACTTCTCAAAAGCCTACTTCACACTCCTAAAGACTGGTGTGGTCTCTTTCAAGGCCCCCGAGCCAGCGGAAACCATTACTCAAGCCGCTGAATCACTTACAAATGCCTTCTACCAGCACCTCCAGGACTGCATGGATCAGGCAATCCCAAACAAAACAAAGACTCTTTGTACCAAAGGCAAGCATCCAGTCTGGTGGACCCCAGCCATAAACAAGCTCTACAACAAAAGGAGGAAGCTACTACAAGATAGAGCAAAATCCTTAAAAGGGAAGACACCCTTGATCATTATAAGTAAAAAACTAAGATCTCTCATAAAATCATCCAAGGCAAATTTTGAGAGAAAAGTCACTAAGGACTCAAAAGACAATCATAAGGCCTTTTTTAGCTACGTTAGAAACCTGGGAGGAAACTCCCAGATATGCTCAGAATTAGTTCAAAATGATGTACAAAATCACTGAACCTACAGACATTGCCAACATACTGGCTGACAGGTTCAGTGCAAATTTCTCCCCCCCAAAAGGAGAGATATCTATACCAGAGGATTGTAGCCTTCCAAACATCTCAAATGCTCAGGTGAGAACTGCTCTCTCTAAGGCGAAAAATACAGCATCCATGGGACCAGATGGTGTCCCCGGTTGTGTGCTCCACGAACTCAATGAGAAATTAAACCCGCAGTTAGGGCAGCTGTTTAATCTTAGCCTCACCTCAGGATATGTACCCAAGGAGTGGCGTACGGCAACTGTGGTCCCACTTCACAAAGGCGGTGCCTCCACTGACCCTGGAAATTACCGCCCCATCAGCTTGACGAGCCTGGTCTGCAAAGCTATGGGGAGAATCATAATGGAACTCATAAATAAAGACATAGGGGACTTGCAGACATTGGATCCAACCCAGTTTGGCTTTGTCAAGGGCAGATCATGCCTTTTAAACTTGGTTGACTTTTTCGAAACAGTCACCAAAGCCATTGATGAGGGCAAGGCAAGTCCACACAGCCTACCTTGACCTGGCAAAGGCTTTTGACACAATACCCCACTCGGGTATCATTGAAAAACTCACCAGCTTAAATGTAAACCCATACGTCACAAGATGGGTTGCAAACTGGCTAAGTGACAGAACCCACAGGGTCAGAGTTGCTGGCGCCATGTCAGACTCCAAGCCTGTCACAAGTGGTGTCCCACAGGGCTCAGTCCTGGGCCCACTCTTGTTCGGCATCTACATTTCAGAAGTACAAGCAAACACAGGAGGATTATGGCTGACAAAGTTTGCAGATGACTGCAAACTGGGCACCATAGTCGAAAACACATCTGACACAGATATCCTTCAGAAGGGTCTCATAGAAACGGATAACTGGTGCCAGAGCCATAGCCTAAAGTTAAATGCCAAAAAATGCATAGTCATACCCTTCGGGAAAAACAAGGTAATCCCTAGCTACCATATAGGTGGCAATCCACTAAGCACAGAAGAGGTTATCAGGGATCTGGGGACCCAGGTTGACAGTAACCTTTTGTTTGACACTCACGTTGCCAAAGTAGTTAGGAAGACCTTCTACATTGCCCACCTGATCATGAAGGGATTAACATCTAGATCAAGGGAGGTCATCGTTCCCCTGTACTCATCACTCATCAGACCAATGATTGAGTACAATGCCCCATTCAGAATGTATCTGACCCGACACCTGCAGCAATTGGAAAGGCCCCAAAAGTTCCTCACCAAAAGGATAAAGGGTCTCAAAAATATGTCTTATGCTACCCGACTGAAGGAACTCCAGCTCTATTCAGTCGCTTACCGTCTGCTTAGAGGTGACCTGTGCCTGACATACAAGGCCATGTCCAACCCGGAATTAATGAACATGCTTCACCTCAAAAAATCTAAGTCCATCAGAACTACAAGGGCAAGAGACTTAAACCTTAACATGGTTATTAATAGGACGTGCTGGAGGGACAGATTCATCACCCAGAGACTCCCTATGCTGTGGAACAAAATCCCGGTACATGTGAGGCAGAGCACCTCGCTGGCTTTGTTCAAGAGAAATCTTGACCAATGGATGGGAGATCGCAGGTATACCCCAGGGATTACCTCAGTGTCACTGCTTGACAGAGGCACAGCAAAATAATGGGCATGGTATCCTTCAAACTAAAGGGGTGGTGAAAGCCACAAAACTCTGGGCTAGGCTTATAAATGCCCTAGGGCAGATAGCCTAGTATGAACCTATGAACCTATGTTTATTATTCTCCTTAAAGGCCTGCATCCAAAATCCCAGTCTCTTCTTGTTTCTTGAGCCCCCCCCCCCCATTTCAACATCATCTCTTTCCACTTTGAATTATAGTTTTCTGCTTGTGCATAGGAGCCTTAACTGTGTAGATGAGAAATAGTCCAAATTGGGTAATCCCAATCCGCCTGTTCTGCTGGAAGAACCATCTTACTCCACTTGACCTTTGCCATCTTCTCCTCCCAGATAAAGCTTTTCAGCTCTTTATTAATAGCTATTCACATCTCCTCTGGTTAGCCTCGGTGCAAGACAGTTTGGTCCTGAACTCTGCTTCAAAGCTGGAACTTGGGGGGGGGGGGTTGGGTTTCATCCCTCCCAGGCTTCTTCAGATGCAGTGAGGGCTGGGCTCAGCTCCTCCACAGCTTCAGTTTTTAAAGCAGTGGAGAGAGCTTTATCTGCTTCTAGGGAAGAGACATTCTTGCCCCCCCCCCTCGAATCCACCACATACACAACTATCTTCTGTGGTGCATAGAGGTTTACTAGGCTAACAAACACAATGACCTTTTTAAACCTAGCCATTCATCACAAATCTCTGACAAGTTCTGATACCTGTGATAAGTATAAGTAGGCCTGGGAGATGAAATATTTATAGGTTGCCTGTGTCCATTAGAGACAGGTGCAAAACCAGGGATGAATTTCCTGTTCCCCATCCATTGTCCAAGTTGCACTTGAACTGGGTTAGGGAGGAACTCTGCTTCGCATAGATGGGAGTCTGTTTCAGAAATGGGGTAGTCTCTAGGATACATACCTGTCTCTCTAGCAGGTCCTGTTTATATCACAGGCAAGGTTTAAGTCTTTAGACTGGGTGCAGTTTGTTCTGTGGATATGCAGGAGGTCCATCAGCATGGGCTCTGACAATGCCCTGGATGCCAGGCATAGATCTCCCCTCAAAACCCTGTAAGAGACAAAATACAGGAATAGGGCCTTGACGTGGTCTGCACAGGACATTTTACTTATGCCCTGCACTCTTTTAGTGAGGAACCTCTGTGGAAGTTCCAATTGTTGGATATGCCTGGTTTAGGTACATACCAAAGGGGACATTGTACTCGATAGGTCTGATGAATGCTGAATACAGTGGAATAATGACTTTCTTTGACTTAAATGCCAATACCTTTGTTTATAAGTTGCACAACACTGAATGATTTCCTCACTACCTTAGACATGTGATGGTCAAAGGCTAGATTCCTGTGTCCCTAAGTCCCTGACTACTGGGTCACCTTTAAGGGGTGTGTTGTCAATATAATGGTTACTGGGGGGGTGTATTATTATGCATTTAGTTTTAGTCCATGGCTCTGACACCAGTTGTTTGTGTCAGCCTTTCCTGGAGAACATTTGTGTCAGTGTGGGATTCAACTACTGCTCCTAATTTGCAATCATCTGCAAATTTAGTCAGCCAGAGACCATTGACATTGGCCTTGACTTCAGAGAAGTAAATGCCAAAAAGGAGCAGTCCAAAGATCGATACCTGAGGGACTCCACTTGTGACTGGCTTCTTTGTAGAGGTGGACTCCCCACTTCTAAATTCCTGGGTCCTGTCAGCCAGTTGGCTATCCACCAAGTGACATATGGATTTGTAACTAACCTCTTGAGTTTGTCAACAATGCCTGAGTAGGGTATTGTGTCAAATGCCTTGGCCAGGTGAAGATTGGTAATCTGAACCATTTTGCCCTCATCCATTACTTTTGTAACTTTCTCAAAGAAGTCCACCAGGTTGAGTAGGCATAACCTGACCTTGACAAAACCAAACTGGGTTAGATCCATTGTCTGGAGCTTTACTACATCACTTCCATGATGCTTTCCATGGCTATACATACAAGACTAGTGAGACTTTTGGGTCTGTAGTTGGCCCATCTTTGTGTGGAGAAATGATTGTTACTGTTCTCCATTCATGAGGCATGAAGCCTGGTTGAAGCCTACAATTAATTCCAGAATGTCTGATAGGTTGTTTCATGCTATTTAGAAGTCATCCTGGGATATTTTCTGGACACATTAATGTAGTGTTCTCGGCCTTAGAGCATTAAAGACCTGTTCCCTAGTGATAGCAGGGGCCGTTGTATTTGATGGTATTTCCTGAGGGAAGGTTGAGGGGGAAAGTTGGAGCTGAATTTATCAGTTAGTAGGTTTACTATATCTTCCGGCTCAGTATATGTTGCTTCATTTACAATGAGCTTTGCACACAATTGTGTATTGCCTTTGAGGTTGTGGACTAGCTATAAGATACCTCAAATTTGGCTTTTGTAGACTTTTTGTCCTCTGAGTTGTTTGTTTAGTTTGAGAGTGCCTTTATGTTGCCGGGTTCTACACCACCTAATTTTTGCCTTAATTTTCTTCTGTTATATTGTCTATTGACTTTGTGATTCCACCAGGGTGGTTTGTTTTTTGAGTTAGTTCTCTACTTCTTCCTGGTGGGTACAACTATTAATATGCTTATACAAGGGTTATGTGAACAGTTCTGCATAGGTAGCAGTGTTCTCAGGGTTTTTGCCAAGTTATCACTTAATAGCAGGAAATTTGCCTTAGAGTAGTCCCTGAATATTCCAGGTTTTATTTATTTTTTACTTCAAAGGAGACCATTTTGTGGTCTGACATTACAGTACTCTCCCATCTTAGTGAGGACCAGATCCAATACAGTTGCACAGTCTGGTCCAGGGTGTTTGTATGTACAAAATCCAGGAATCTCTGTGCCTGTATGTTTGGTATTGTGTAGGATTCCCAGTTAACAAAGGGGTAATTAAAGTCACCCATGAATATGGTGTTGGGTTGGATGGGGAGTGTTTCCAATAAGTTTAAATACATGGTATGAGGGGAATCTGTAGCTTACAAGGAAGTGTTATTGGATTTTGCCTATGGTGACTTAAACATGGATTAGCTCCAATGCATTGTTCTGTTTGACCAGTCTTGAGGTATATTTATTTCTTTATGTAAATTGGGACACCTCCACCTTTAGTCTCTGTCTGTGTAGTAGCTGGTCTAAATGTGTAGAAGGCATTATAACCTTGCATTGTTGGTGTGCTCTCTACGGCTTTAAACCATGACTCAGTGACTGCACAGACATCAGCATTCTTTAGGGTGAAGAGAGCTTATACAGAGTGGATTTTTTTGTTTAGACTCAGCATTGAGCAGTACTACCTTTAGATTTTCTTGGTTTAGATCTGCTATGGTGGTACTTTGTTTGGATTTGCCTAAAAAAAGGCAGTATGGGGAAGACAATATTTTACTTGATACTCGAAAGTGAGGAGAGGTGCAGACCATCTCTGGCAAAGTAGTGTGGTCTGTTGCCCATCTCCTTCCTTGCTGACAAAATATTGCACCCCCTTAGAATGACACCTGAAACTAAGCCAATTAAAGTCGGTCATCTTTTCTTTGTATTGTAACATCATCATTGGAGAAGGTAAAATACTGTTCAGTGTTAGGCTCATACCAGCCTGAGACATATTCTGAGAGCTCCAGGATGTTTATCTTCGTATAGTCTAGGGAGGTATATCTCAGGTAATTTTCTACCACATGGACTATGATGGAGTCATACTGGTACTTGTGGTCCAATGACCGGAGTGTGTGCATAATGTGCTGGATCCTAGCCCCTAATAAGTAACTGACAGTGGCTTTCCTCTTACTCAGCTTAGTGAGAGGGACATCATTATGTCTAACGATGGAGTCTCCTATGTTCAGAATGTTGGATTATGTGATGGTTGGCCATGTGGGCGAAGAAGTAGAGGCTCGATGTGTCATTTTGAAAGAGTGCATTTGGAGCTGTTGTGGGTATTTGTTGTGTACTTCATCTAGGAGATCTTTGGGGTTTAGGAAGGTTGCATTTAAGTGCCTTAGCATATGTGGGTCTATATGTCTGCTTTGAATTGTGTGTGTGTATGCGCGCGATGGGTACAGTGTGTATTACTGGCAACTTTATTGACATTAGAAGTACTTTTATGTGAGAGTTTTGCCTCAAGTGATATTGTGTAAATACATCTCTCACATGCTGTATCAGTTTGTATGAGAATTAACTGGTTGTCAGTAAACATGATGCAATTTCTACATTGCATTGCCTCAGGATGCCCATATCCATCAAGCTGGTAACAGAGGTAGTGGAAATTTCATATCAATGGCAACAGATCCTTTTTTTTTTTATTCATTAGACAGTTGGAGTGAGAGAGATTATAAAGCAGTATCTGGTTAGCAACTCTGGGGATAGTGCTTGTCACTGCAAACTCGTCTTGTGTGCAACTAGGTAATGGTGAAATTTCAATCATGCTTTTAAATGTCACTCAAGGTGTCTGTACAGGACACTGCCAAAGGCTTGCGAGGAAACTTAATATGTAGACCCTGAAAATTTAAAGATGAAGTATTTAGGCTTATATTCTGAAGTTAGAAACAAGTCAAGCAGTACTGAATGATGAAAAAGAGGGGAGTTGCATGAATGGCTACTACTAGTCTCACCATAGGTTCACAGCTGGGGTCTTTTTATCCCATCAGGACAGTCTGTCTGGTTAAGCTGTGAGACTATCCTCATTCAGGATGCAGTTGGTGCATCCAAGTCCTGTCTGGAGTCTTCCACCAAAGAGCCCTCTTGGAAGTGGGCATGTAAGAGGAGACACCTACACTTAATAAGAGTCTAACTGAAGCCACTGACTTCAGTGAAGAGGAAGGATCCCCTAGATCACTCAAATGAAGTTTCGTTCAGTGAAATACTCTAGCTTCTGAGTCAGAAAGGTGGTTGGTTTTCTGCCCCTCCCTTTCTAAAGGGAGTCTGTGTTCTTTGAAGCTTTTGGAACTAATTTAGCCATGACTTGTGTAGTCCCCCTAGTGGAGAAGACCTCATCTCCCATTGGAGGGGGGGGGGGTGAAAGGATCTGGATGTCATGGAGCCCATTTCTTAATGGCCTGAAAAATGCCTCTTAGCACCTAATGATTGGGTTCACTGGAGCAAGGATCCCCCTGTGGATGCTATGGTGGTTACAGCAGCCACTAAAAAAAATTTACAGAACATAGTTCTCTCCATCTCCCTGGTAGGGAATCTGGGGTGTTGGACAGGTATGGAAAGCATGTATGATTTAGCAACATTTACCTTCAGGTCTCTGAATTATCTGGTACATCTGACAACACTTTAAAGGAAACTGATCAGTTTTCAGATACCCCTTTTGGTGTTCCTGTTAGTTTCTTCACAAATGGTCACTCTTCAGTCTCTAGCCAATGCTTCCATGAGATTGATTTCTCATGCCTCAGAAGGAGCAGCTAGATCAGTGGATTGAGGAATATCTGTCAGGAAGTATCTTTGGTGGAGCCCTTCAAGTCCCATCTTGTTCAGCCCTAAAGTAAATGAAACTCTCCATTAGAGTGAATAAGATTGAAATCCATTTTTCTACCCCCCCCCCCTTAGGGACCTTATTCCAAAATGAGAGAGGTGGCAGAAAATTGTGGTTCAGAAAATAGAGATAGATCCCCTTGCGGTAGAAGGGGGAACCTCTAGTGGAAGACCCTGTTCCTGTGGCAGAGGTGGCCTGCACCATCAGGGCTTCAGAGGATCCTTCTTCATAAAGCCTTTTTGGTGGCCCTGAAGGGTTACCAGCCTGCTGCATTCCGAAGGCACTTATCATTACACCCAGAAGGCTGGATAGCCATTACCAAAGCCATTTGAGTTCAGAGTATAATACTCGGTGGTTATTGCATACTATTTTCTCTTCTACATCAAAAGAATTTCTTATGTTCCACCCAATCAGAGGAAATCAACAGCCATACAAGTAGAACAGCTGCTGAAGAAAAGTTATCCAACCAACCCCTTCCAAGGAAAGCAACACCCATACAAGTAGAACAGCTGCTAAAGAAGTCATCCAACCAGTCCCCCCCCCCCCGACCAACAAGGATCCAGAACTTAATGAAGTTTCTTTTTAGTGCCAAAGAAGACTGGGGACCTCAGACCAATTTTGGATCTCAGCAATCTGAATCAGTTCTCAAAACATTCATATTTCTAGACAGTCATGATTCAGTCCATCTTACCACTGCCAAGGCAGGATGAATGGATGTGCTCCATGAGATCTCTACCCTTTGACATGGACCTAGTCAAAGAGTTGACAGCACTGCCTTTTGGTCTTACTATAGTCCCCAGCATGTTTACCAGATGTATGGCAGTGGTTGCTGCTCACCTTAGACTGCATGGAGTCTGAGTGATTCCTTATCTAGTCTGGCTCCTATTTGCTTCCACCAAGCCTCTACTCATTCAAGCCAGGGATGGCTTTCTCCACCTATGTATTACTGTAAACTACAACAAATCACAGCTCTGCCTGATGCAGTCTCTGAAGGCCATTGTTGCCAGTCTAGATACCCAAACAGCTGCTCTGCCACACACAAGTGGGTACTTTTCAAAAACAAACATTACACATTCTTTCTCTCTACTTGCAGCTAAGTTAATTTTACAACTACTGGAGTCATTAGAAGTGCAGATAGTACTAATACATTTGACTTGCTATCAAATGAGAGTGTTATAGCAGGCACTAGCAGTACAGTGGTCAGACACCATCCACTGGCACTCATTCATATCTGTAGGAATTACAAAACATGGTGGCTACACTCACAAGAAGTAATTCCAGCTGCCCTTTTACATACTCAAGGCCACAGTGACAATGGATGCCTCCCAACTAGGGTAGGACAGTTCGAGGTACATGGTTCCAAACAGAAGACTGTCTTCACATCAACATCTTAGAAATAAGAAAAGTCCTATTAGTGTTGCAGGTATTGTAAGATGTTTGCCCCTAGGGATAATTGCTATTCAGTCAGATAACATGTGGTCTGGTACATCAACAAGTGGGGGGAGGGGACCTGATCCTACCCACTATGTCAAGAGCAATGATAATTTGCAATGAGCGAGCTCTTCTGACCTCTTTCTCTTGATGACACACATTCTATGAAGAGCTAACATGCAAGCACACATACTGTGCAGGTCCATCATACTCGTTCATGGTGGATGGGGTCAACTATACTGTGACTTCTTTGCTGCTTGCCTCAATATTAATTGCAGTAGGTGCTTTGCCCTGATCCCACAAAGGGGGAGGGGTCACTGAGAGACTCTCCTGTTCCTGATTGGCCTTCTGGTCTACTATATGCCTTGCCTTCAACTCCTCCCATCTCCATCAGAAAGCATTACAGTGGAAGAGCAAGCTTATCCTCGTTGCCCCATTCTGGTCTTGCTGAGTGTGGCCTCACATAGTGCACCCTCCTTGGGTGCTGGGATCCTATTCAGGGCCTTCTGTCTCACCTCAGGTTGACTGCATGGTTTTCTTCACTTCCAGTGATGGCTAAAAACTCCAGGCTTTCATCCCCTGTTTAGAGTACAAACTCAAGTCAAAGAATGTTGGAACTCAGTTTAATAAAACAAAAAAGACAAGGTGTTCAGGTTTAGCCCTTCTTCAGTGCAACATGTAATAATAACAGTTGTACTAACATTTAAATAGTGCAGCTGAATCACATGATCATAAGCAAATCACATGATATCCATAGTATCATAAAACTTTTCTATTTTTTATATACATATATTTTTTTATCTTACCATAGAATATTAAAGCTACATTCATTTAAATTGCATTTGCTTCTTTACTAATAGTGATTTCTGGCTTACAGCAGCATTAATTCCTGGATATTTATTTGTGGCTAGCCTAGTTATCCACTCGTTTTCTTTTTGTCTCAACTAAATTATTAATATTACTCCCTCTTATTAATCTCATAAATTACTCTGTTTTTTAAAATTATGAGCTGTACCAAAATCTAAAAAAATGCTTGGACAATGCATTCATAGAACCATGTCTACATATAGCTGAATGATGTTCTATGATTTTATCTTTTAGCCTTCTCATGGATTTTTCTGCATAGAAGGTATTACATTCTATGCAGGTGCAAGGTACACTATATTTTCAGTATTGCAAGTTGCAAAATTATTAAAAATAAAATTCTGTGAACTTATTGGATGGATAAAGGTATTCACACTAGCAATATATGGGCAACATACACAATTATGACAGGATAATGTACCCCTTTTTCTTACTTATTGCTTTACCATTATGTCTCATTTCCTTGTAACATAAACTCTGCTTCATACTCCCACTGTTTCTATACACACATTTTGGTTCATTATCTATAATTTTCCTCAAGACCTGTCATCACTTTTAAGATGCCAGTTTTTTGCGATTATTTTCCTCACCTCTTGTTATAAGTTGTTACATACCTATGACCTTCTTGTCTACTGATTTTGACTTCCTGTAGCATTTGTATTCTTCCCAAAGTAAGGTCTCGCTATGTCTGATCTACAGGCTACTACAGCCTGCATGTTCCTTTCCAGTAGGCCCTGATCATAACCTCTATCTTTAAACTCTTGAACCATTTCATCCATCTGATTTAAACCCTTTCCTTATTTGTATTCAGCCTACTTACTCTTAACATTTGGCTTTTAACAACTCCATTAAAAACATGAGGTGCATGCATGCTGTTCTTATGAACATTTTTCTTATAAATAGATAAACCTTGTTAATTTTTTTTTTTAATCAAATTTCACATCAAGACACTCTTGACCACAAGTAGTAGTTCACTCTAAATTTCAAAAAATCAGTTGTATTTAAAAATTCTACAAACTATTTTAAATATACACCAGAGCCTCACCAAATAAGGAACACATCATCAATAAAATGAAACATTGTCATAACGTGAAGTTGCATTGTTGAATATAAATTTCTTCTCCCAAGTACTAAGGACTAAATTAGCACTACACACAATACACACAGTAGTGTATCAACTAATAAGCCCCAACACCTCAAAACCAAGGTCCTGGTCATAGGTGACTCCCCAGTGAGAGACACATGTCCCTCTTACCAGGATGGACAAGGTCACAGTTCACTGCCTGTCAGCTGCAGGATCCATCAAATCACACATGAACTCAAGTCTTTCCACAATAATTACTAGTATGACTCTATCATAGTCCATATTGGGGTGAGTGATTTGAGATGTACCTCTCTGGATTATATGAAGACAGACATGACTGAACACTCAGATTGGGTGTCCCTATCCCTAAGCAGCATTCTACCTTCACCCAGGATGATACCTCAATATAAACAAAAAAAACTGATTGACTTCAACTATTGGCTTAGCTTCTGCTGTCACTCCACGTGGATCCAGTATCTGGCAGCCTGGTAAGACATGGTTGGCAGACCATGCTGCTTTGCTAGGGATGCTCTTCATCTGTTCTGTTTTGGTTACTGGCAAAGGTACTTCCCTCTCAATAGTGCATTTTTTAGGCACTGTCACAACAAAATTTCCAACATAAAAAAATACACTCAAGACAAACTCAAGGTTATGCTGCTTAATGCTAGAAGTCTAAACAGGAAGCTGCAGTCATCCTCACCTTGGAAGCTGTCATTAACTGAGACATAGTTCAAGGCTGCAGTGAGCACCCTGGCCATGCAAGGCTACAGTGCCTTTCACACTTTCAGACCTCAAAGTGAGCATGAAAGAATCAAAGGTGGAGGTGTATCCATCTACATTAAGGACGAATACACCTCAAGACTGGTTAAGCAGTATGGCTCTCTTGAGCTACTCCAAGTCCAACTAAGTGCAAGTAAAACCCTCTTCCTCCCACCATGAACCAAGAGAAACACACTGCCTTCCTGGACTTACTCCATTCACTCACTATACAGCTTAACACTTTTGGTCATAGATGATTTCAGCTATCCTTCAGTAGACTGGGAGATATATGTGAGCACAAATATGCTTGCCCTGAGGTTCCTGGACTTTCTGTACAACGCTTCTGGAAGAGATAATCTGTACTCCCACCAGGGGGCTCAAATGGCCTACATGTGGTACTCACCACCATGGGGGGGCACTGCACTACCCTGAATGTCTTGCCCTCCCTAGTAAGGTCTGATCATAAGTCAAGTCTTGCTTGCAGTAATGATTGGACCTGACCTCCCCCAGCAAGAGCAAAAATAATGAAAAATTTCTCCAAACTACAGCTTACTAAATGATGGTATAAATAGTTGTGAACCCCCAGCCAACAAAGATGCCTATGTAGAGGAGTACACAAATGCCCTGTATAAACTTGGCTGTACCTGAACGGATCCAAAAATAAAAGTCACCCTGGTGGATTTCAAGTATAAGTAGATTGTATAACTAAGGAAGAAACTGATGTCTAAGAACAAGAGAGAACTGGTACAGCAGAGGAAGAATACCCTTCACAGCTTGAACAAGCAAAGCAAACAGCCTGTAAAGTTAAATTAGTATCCCTAGCTAAAGATAATCATAAGGCATTCTTTAGCAACATCCAAAATCTAAAAGAGAAGACCCAGCCTTGTGACGAACTAGTAGTGGACAGTACCACCCATACTGAACCTGAGGAAATTGCCAACCTGCTAGCTGACAGATTTAGTGCAAACATCACCCCCCTGCCCTCACTTGTCATACCCCAAAGCATACCAGCCACCAGTCCGAGCAAGTCATAACTGTACTCTTCAAGCCCAAAAACATGCCCTCTATTGGCCCAGATAACATCCCAGGCTGCTTACTAAATAGCCTAAAACAGGCCTTTGTGGAACCACTTGGCACGGTCTTTAACCATAGCCTAAGCACTGGCTTTGTTGCAGCAAAGTGGAAAACAGCAACAGTAATTCCCTTGCACAAAGGGGGTCCATCCGATCCTGGGAGCTATAGACACAAGCCATAGGCTATAGAAAAAGACTTAGTTGACCTTAAAACTCTCGACCCAACCTAATTTGGTTTTGTTAAAGAGTAGATCATCTTTATTAAACCAACTGGTGGACTTCTTTCAAGAATGTCACCAAAGCTCTGGATGAAGGCAAAACAGTACATACCACCTATCTCGACTTATCCAAAGCTTTCGACAATTCTCCACTCATGTATCATTGAGAAACTTTCTCAGCTGGGGATTAACCCATATGTCACTAGCATGGGTAGTCAACTAGCTCACTGACAGAACACATACAGTCAAATCTGGGGATTTCACCTCTACCAGTAGACCAGTTACCAGTAGTGTACCACAAGGATCTGTACTGGGCCCCTCTATTGTTTGGAATTTATTTCTCAGAAATCCAGGTAAAATTAGACAGCCTGTGGCTTACCAAGTTTACTGCTGGCTGCAAACTGAGTGCAGTCATTGAGTCCCCTAACAATGTTAACATATTACAAAAGGGGCTAACACAAACTATTGATGCCAAAGCAGTGGACTCAAAACTAAATGCAAAAAAGTGCATTATTATCCCCTTTGGCAAAGGGGATGTCCCTGCAAATTACAGTATAAATAGTACTCCCCTAAGCTCAAACCCAGTGGTGTGAGATTTGGGAACACAGGTTGATAGCAACCTAAAATTCAATCATCATGTGTCCAAAATGGTAAGGAAAGCTTTCTACATTGCAAACCTCATAAGTAAGGGCATCTTATCCAGGACTAAGTATAACTCCTTTGTACTCTATCCTTATCAGACCACTAATAGAGTATAACACTCCCTTCTGTATGTACCTCATCAGACACCTGCAGCAACTGGATAAACCACAGAGGTTTCTCACCAAGAAAATACAGGGCCTTCAAAACTTATGTGGATAGACTGAAAGCCCTGTCACTGTACACTGTATCTCATAGGCTGCTGAGAGACTACTTGTGCCTGGCCTACAGAGCAATCTCTGACCCTGCCCTAATGGAAATGCTACACATCAGCAAGTCAAATGGGACAAGATTCACTTGCTCCCGGGATCTTAACTTAGCCTGTGACATTAACAGAAAATGCTGGAGAAAGAGAGATATGTCTTCAAGCGACTACCGCTCCTCTGAAATAAACTCCCAGTTCATGTTAAGCAAAGCTCCTCAATGACTAAGTGAAACTTGGATAATTGGATGGGAGACTAAATTCATCCCTGGGAGTGACACCTATGCCCCTCATGTACAGGGACAGTTGGTGTTGAGCATCGACTTATGCAGCAAATATAGACCATCTAACATGGTCAGTTAGGTCACCCATAACAGAGCTAGGCTTGTAAAGGCTCTAGGGCAATTAGCCTTATAAAATCCTATGATCTGCTTTTTGCTCCAAAGTGTCCATAGGTAGCAGCTGCTACATGGTCCAGTGCTCCTACCTTTATAGCCCATTACAAGTTCAACATCTTACTTAGGAATAGAGCAACTTCTGGTTCTGCTGTACTCTGAAATATCCTTTCTTGAGGACCACCCAAGACTACTCTAGTTGAGGAATGGATGAAAAAGACATTGGATATTATAGTTCCATAATCACCATAACTCTGCATCTGTGTTCATCTTTCCACAACTTCCCACCAGTCAGTCTCCTAGTATGCTCTGAGGGATATTCCTTAATGGTCTTGCTATGGAGCTCCAGAACTCATTTCTCAGTTTTCTTCACCATTTCTACTCTTTAGTAATATATTACCCCCCCCCCCAAAAAAAATTGTAGATTTTAAGTGTCTCATACGACTTTGTAATGCTATGATTAGTTGAACAGAGGGCAAACTCAATCTGAGGTAACTAAGAAGAGAGGGATCACTGGTAAGGGGAGGAGCTTGTGCTATGGAGCCTAAATTCTATTAGAGTGGCTGAGGATAGATCTGAGACCCACCAGTTGAGGAAGGGCAAAAATGGACAACTCAGATGCAGAGTTATGGTGAGTACATAACTATGTTTCCTTGATTAGCATAACAATTACACCCTTGAATTTCTGAGTTCCTTCTTTTCTTTGCCAATGGTTCTAAATATAACACAAATAAAGAGGGCAGCCCTGCCTGGTTTCTCTGTTCAGACAGAAGTTATCAGAGAGTACCCCCCAGTTTAATTTTTTGCTTCCAATCCCTCATATAGCCCTCTATGATTCTGAAAAAGAAGGATCTCTAAAGGTGTACTTAATCTGTCCAAAGACAAAGCACTGAATCCAGCTGCACTCTCCTACCAGAAACAAATCAGAGAACAGTCTGCCTAAGTTTACTAATGCAAGAACATTTTGAGTTTTAGTGCATCCACAGGTCCATCTTATACTAGCACATGCTCTTGTGCCATGGGCAGATGTACTGGATGCAAGAGAAGAGCATGAAGTTTTATAGATTGGTCAAATGTAAGTTATCCTTGGCAAGCAACACCTCATATTGTCATTGCTATAGCAACACTGATCCATTGAAGAACATCTTTTAGTTGTAAGACCAGGTAACAGTGGTCATTCATAAACAAGTTAACATACTTCAGCAAAAATGCTTTCCATTCTGATAGTAACATGCAATAATACAGAGTAGTCTTAGTTTCAGACTGATACAACAAAAATACTTTCAAAGAGGGCTAGAGTAAAAGGCCCCTATCTAGTAAAGTAGTGAATTCCACACAACATACATTAGATGAGTAAATGAATGCTCACAAGAAGCTTCCATGCATATCCTGAAAATTAGTAATGGCCATGTTCTGACAGAGCAAATGGGCAAACAGGACCACACAGCACTGAAATGAGTATAGCAAGTGAATCTTATACATAGACCTCTTAATAACCAATGCAGATCCTATAAGGACACAAATAATATGGCTAAAGTAAGCCACAGCAAACCTAAATCCTAAGACTCAATGAATGCTGCATTGCTTTGTAAAGGTGTGATCTGTACACCATGCAATTGTTTCACAGATAGCAGAACAAACCACTTGAAAAAAGCAGTGAATAAATCCATGGTTCATGCAGAATCGGTTTTAACAATTCTCTAAACTGGTTTTCACACACACAATCATATCACTGTCCTAAATCATCAGTCCAGCTAGAAACAAGTTTGATTACCAGCGGGTAAAAATGAAATCTGACCTGAAATCTTTGGCTCAGGTAACATATGCATGTAACTGACTTCCAGGACCTAATCTATGGAGAATACAATTCCTTTCATCTAAGAGACAAGGGCAATGTTTGTAACAGAAACAGACTGGTATCTTTATAAAAGATACTACTGTGTAAAATTCCAAACACTGTTGACAAGGGTACTTGTCCAAGACAGAAATTTTATCATATATGCTACATGATCAAAAAGGAGGTTTTGTTAAAGTTTATTAGGATAAATTTAAGGTTTTGATTTAGAGCCAATGGTTTACTTTGAGGCTTCAACTACAAAAGTTCCGCAAGCATTATCTTCACTGAGGGATCAGAAGATAAGGGAGGACCCAAAGGTAAACATACTGACAAGGCTGCACAATAAGTTAAGTAAGCTTGTCCCCTAAAAACTAAATGAAAAAAGAAGTTATGTACTCACCATAACGTTCCCTGTTTGTTGTCCTTCTTGCCTTCAATCTTTGCTGGTTGGGTTTGGAACCGATAATCGGTTCTGACTCAGCCTATACTAAAGCTCGAGGCCATACCTTATCCCTTCATACTTAGGGAGATTACCCAGATCTTGTTTACAATTACTAAACAGAGTAACTTTTTTTTAATATATATATATATATATATATATATATATATATATACACATATATATAAATAAACATGTGCCACCTAGGACTAAAGAAGGGAATCAGAGAACATGAGTTCCAAATCCAACAAAGACCTCTCGATCCTCCAGGAGCAAATGGTGGGGGAAGGAGGGTGGGATGCAGGAATGAAGGTTAGATGGGCAACAAACATGGAACGTTATGGTGAGTACATAACTTCTTTATGTTATGTTGTCCTATCTCATCTTCATTCTTTGCTGGTTGGGACAGTGTACCCAGCACCTTTCTTGTGTGGCTGAAGGGAACAAACTCTTCAGAACAGTGGATCCAAAGGAAACCTTGTTCCAGGAGGCCAAATCTACTTTGTAATGAGTGATAAAAGTATGTCACTGCAGCACAAATTAAATCCATAGGTAGCCTAGCCTGAAAAGCAGTCAAGGTCACAATACCTCTTGTTGAATTACCTTTTATTTTCCCAGGCAGTTGTCTATTTTGAGAAGTATATGAATAGGTAATAGTATCAGTAAGCCACTTTGCCAGAGTGATTTTTGATACTGGGGCACCCTTCTTTTTATCTGAAAAGGATATGAACAGTTGATCAGATTTCCTGAATTCTTTTGTTCTGTCAAGGTAGAAATGTAATTGCCTGTGTACATCCAATTGGTGTAATTTATATTCTGCCTTGTTGCCATACTTTGGGAAGAAAACAGGTAGATCAATAGATTGATTCAAGTTAGTCTCTGAGCAAACTTTATGGAGGAATGAAGGATTAGTTCTAAGGGAAACTGTCTTTATGGAAAACCAAGTAGAGGGGACATATAGACAATGCTTGGAGTTCTGATAACCACCTAGCTGATGTGATGGCCACCAAAAATACTGTTTTCCATGTTAGGAACTTCAAATGACAAGTTGAACCCAGTTCATATGGTGGAAGGATTAGAGTGGACAATACCAAAGGTCCCAAGGAGCTGGTGGTTCTTTTACTCGGGGGCCTTAACAAAAATGTACCTCTCAAAAAGGCCTTGCACAGTCTATGGGACAATTTTGAATCCCGTTTCTACAATATGGTAGTTTGATATAGCAGTCAATTGAACTCATATGGTAGCCACTGTTACACCTTCATTGAAAAGTTTTGCTAAAAAGTCTAAAATAGAAGTTACAGGGGCCATGAAAGAATCAAGGTGATTGCTGAGAGCCCAACAAGAACACATTTTCCATTTGGAGCATAAAGCTTTCTAGTTGTCATCTTATGGGATGAGATCAGAATATGTTTCACAGCAGGAGATATATTTGGAAGCCTGGCTAGGAGTGGAAGTGGAGCAGCCAAGCTGTCAGTTTGAAGGTTTTGAACGAGGGATGGAGAGTCTCTCATGGATGACTCAGGAGGTCTGCAACTGGGTCCAGAATCCACAACTCCTCTTGTAGATGGGGCCCGTAGGAAGGGGAACCAAATTTGACGAGGCCAGTATGGAGCTGTGAGTATTAACCTGCTTCTCAAAGTGCTGGCGTTCTGAAGGACTTTGGGAATCAAGGGAAAGCATTAAAGGAGACCCAGGGCCAATCGTGTACAAGTGCATCCCCTGGTGACTCCCCCAGAGGGGGGGATCAGGGCAAAGTAGCTGTGCATTTGGCGTTCATGGATGTGGCAGAAAGGGCACAGCAAGGCTGGCCCCACTTGTGAAAAATCTGTTTCGCTATTTCCTGTTTCAGGGACCACTTGTGAGGCATTAGAATAGCTCTGCTGAGTTTGTTTGCTATCACTTTGGGTTTCCCAGGATATGCACTGCTTTTAGAAAGCATTGGGAAGAGACTGCCCACTGCCATACTCTTTGATCCTCTCAAAATAGGGAGGTAAGATCTGGTTCCTTCTTGTTTGTTTATGTACCACACGACTGACATATTGTCTGTCTGGATTGAAGTCATTCCTAGTGGAAGGGAGTTGTGGAATGCCTGCAACACCAAAAGCACCGCTCTCATCTCTAGGACATTGATATGTAAGAGGTTCGCATATTCCCACCCACCAAACTCCTTAAAAAGTCTTCCACAGATAATGCCCCCCCCCACCCTATCTGGGAAGTGCCTGTGGTCACTGTAGCTATTGGTTGTGGGGGAATGAACAGTCTGCCCAAAACTACCTGAGTAGAATGAAGCAACAGTGCAGGTCCCTCTTGCAGGATTCTGTTATGATAATCTTGTGGGACATGGGTAACTCCTGCATGGACCATTGGGTGAAAAGTAACCACTGGAGAACTTTCATGTGCAAGCATGCGAGAGGTACCAAGGTTATTACTGCCGCCATGGTACCTAAGATCTTTAGGACAACCTTTGCTTGTACCTTCTTCTTTGTCAGAAGGTTTCTTACTTGTTGGCGTAGGGTTTGTATCCTGTCGGGAGGAAGTTTGGCTATCATTTCTCTTGTGTTTAAGTCTGCTCCTATAAATACAATATGTTGTGATGGCAACAAGGCAGACATTTTGATGTTTATTGTAATGCTTAGTTGAGAGCAAAGGTGGATGGTGGTGTTGCTTGCTCTGGTTAGTAGATGCTCAGTGATGACGGTTAGGAGCCAGTCTTCAAGTACAGAAACACCTGGAATCCTAGATTCCTCAAGTGAGCCGTGACTACTGCCATGCATTTGGTGAACACTCTGGGGACTGTAGTGAGACAAAAGGGCAGAGCTTGGAATTGGTAATGACTGGCTCTCAGCCAAAAATGTGACTCCTGGATTGCTTGTCCATTTTTATATGGTAGTATGCATCCTGGAGATCTATTGAACACATCCAATTGTCTTTCCCCAGAAAGGGGAGTATTGACTGCAGTGTCACCATCTGGAACTTTTGATTTTTTTTATGGACCTATTTAGTCTGCTGAGATCCAAAATGGTCCTCCAGTCCCCTTTCTTTTTTGGAACTAAAACGAACCTTGAGTAAGTTCCAGATCCAATTTGGTCTGTGGGGACATTTTGGATGACTCTTTTTTTTCTAGCAACCTTTGGACTTCTAGGGTTACCTAGTCCCTCTGATGGGGTGGAACATCTGGGACTGACCTCTTTTCTAAAGGGGAAGAGGAAAAGGGTATACAGTAGCCTCTGGATATGATCTCTTGTACCCATTTGTCGTTTGTTATATTTAGCCAGACATTTGGGTACAGTGACAAACAACCACCGACTGCCTCCAGAGGTGGACAGACAGGCCTCCTTTCAGGAGTGCTGGAAGTGCCTACCAAGGAATGTATCTATCCCTGTTGCCCTGATTTTGCGGACCCCCTCTGCTTGAGGTCAGCATCTTCAATTGCTGTTTCCCTCTCTGCTCCTTGGGGAAGAATCACCACATGCATCTGGAAAGGCTTTCTGGGATTTATGGAACCACATCCCCCCCCCCCTTCTGGCCTTTGGGGTAAGGGCCTGGTAGGGAGGGAAAAATGGACTCCCATGGCAGAATGAGTCTTTCCCACATGTTCGCACATGGTCAGAGTCTCTTTCACTTTTGGCCCAAACAAGAACGAGACATCGAATGGGAAGTTGATAAAGGGAAGACTTGAAGGGCTCTGCAAACTTGCATAAGTGCATCCAGGAATGCCTCCTTAGGGAGATTCCTGTACCCACTGCCCTACTCACTCCATCAGCTGCAGAAGAGATAAGATGCATGGAGGAGTTTACCACAGAAGTTAAGGTAGAAAGCTGAGAGGTCACCTTGTCTGAAACCTTCGCAGCTGTAGAACCTTGGAGGGTATCACCTAACTCCTTCAGGAGATCCCTCTGAAGCCTAGTAAAATGGGTCAAATAGTTTAGCAATGTAAGGGTAAAGGCTGCTAAAAATATATGCTTTCCGTACCTGTCCATCATACGAGATTCTTTATTTGGTGGATGGACAGATGAGGAAGTCTCAGACAATTCCTTTTTGGTGGCTGCCGCCACCACTACAGCATCTACCAAGACAGATTTTGTAAGGAACTCCTTATCAGATGGTGGATCTGATGGACTGCAAGATAGGTGAGTGCAAAACTGAGGAGACCTGTTCCAGGACTGGGGACTGGCTCTGCATGTGATACTCTGTCAGCTCCAAAATAATCAGTGGAGCTGAAGAGGTAGCTTTCTTGGGTCCAAAAGCCTTCGGGTCCATGGATGAATCCTTTGCCTTCTTTGACGGATTTGATTCTGGAGCCATGGAAGAAGACCTCTTAGCAGACTTGTCTGAACTAGGGGATTGAGACTGGTGGGAGGATTTTGAGGAACTCTGTTTCCCTTCTAGTGCCTCAGAAAAAGGAACTTAAAATATTCCCTTAACAATCAACTTGTTTTTTTCTCTCCAATAGCACTAAATGCATGGCAAAAACAGCATGACTCTTGCAGATGGACAGCACCTAAACAGTACACACAACTGGTGTGTCCACTTCTCAAGGACATTTTCTGGCTGCAACGATCACATTTTTTGTACCCTGAAGGCTTAGCTTCTTTAGATATACTAGCAATAGTACAAGGCAGACTACTCAACAATCAGAGAACAACTTTTTTTTTTTTTAAACAACTACAGCGAAGCCAGAGGAGAAGTCTCTAACTTAAACGACAACACCTCGGGAAAGGAGGAAGCCCTCTAAGTTAAATGGGCTGAAAAGGGAGCCCTCTAATTGAAATAGACTACCTCACGATATAGAGAAAAGGTGGAACAAGATAGTTTTTAAATAGCAAAAACTAAGTCAAACGATTTTGGGATAGGGGAAAGATAAATGGCCTAATGAAAGACAATGGCCAGCAACAAACAGTACAAAATCTCGCAATGGCTCTAGAAAATAAACTGTGCACTACACTAAAAGCAAATAATACAACAAACACACACAATATTTAGAGCAAAAAAACAGTATAAAGGAAGAATAATGATTCCACTTAGCCTGGAGCCTAGTATGAAGCACCCAATCTAATTTACCGGCAGATGAGCTCTCGTTAATCTCCCTAAGCACGATGGGATAGGTATAGCCTTGAGCCAGTGGAAGCTCTCGAGCTTTAGTATAGGCAGAGTCAGAACCGATTCATAGTTCCGAACCCAACCAGCAAAGAATGAAGGCGAGATTGGACAAGATAACATCAAATGCCTTTAAAACACAAGAATCTGCACCTGGAGTGGTGCTAAATTGTATCACTCTCACCAATGAAAAAATATTTTCCTGACAGAGTGCTTCCAGACTTCTTGAAGCAATGTATTTCATGTGAAAAGAACAATTCTATAATAAGAATAGAAACTGTACATATGTGATTTAACAAACTGATTTTAGAGATGCATGTAGAACCCTTCCTTGTTGGTGAAACAGAAAGTCTGCCCAGACCAGAAGTTAAACTGGCTCAGCACTTCCTTTAGACAAATCAGCTTGAGAGGTACAAGTTAAAACTGCATAAAGAGGAGTATCATACCTTTTCTTTTAGTAAGAATTTATGAACCAAACAGACCAGAAAGAATGCATGAAGTAGTACACACACATTCCTAACAGGATATTGTAGGGTGTGGTCCAGAACATGGGCAACTGAGCGCTTTTCGATTATAGAAATATCTCTCTAGCCACCTGTCAGTGGTGTGTGCCAGTTCATGCAAAATTTAGAGATGAAGCTGCCATTCCTGGTCTACATGAACACAACAGAGATGATCTGACAAAAGTACTGATGCCTGGAAAAGAAACACATTGTAACTCTAGATTCATGGTTAATGCTTTTTCCCACCTGTATTGCTAGCTAGTAGAGATGATGTGTCTATATACTGTAAATATGTCAAAACATAGCAATCCCAGCATAGGTAAGATGGGCAAGGTAAATTCTCCAGAACTACTTTAGCAATAGTGTTTTTTTTTTACTTTACTTCACTTTGGTGTGACCCCTGAGTTAGTATACATAATTTGAAGGTGGTGGGGGGGGTGGGTGGGTTGCAAGCGGTGATTGCCACCTGCAAAAAAAAAAAAAGAAAGAAAGAAAGAAATGCTTCCTCTGAGGCTGGCTGAACAGTTTAGCCAAATTTCATTTGGAGATTTTGTCTTTACTGGTGCTGTTGAAATACTGACATGAATCCGTATACAATACCCTACATGATTATACACATCACTGTAACGCTAATGCAGGACTCCTATAGTAGACATTTTTTTGTGTTCCTATTAAATAAAGAACTGCTAAACGTTCTGTTAGATTAATGTGCATCTTCATTTGGGAAAAGACCAGCTGATTGGACTGGTCAGAGATACAGATATGCATTCAAGCTAGACTCCACTGCATCTGCAAGAAAGGTACAAGTAGGCTGTAGGAGAAAATCACAAAAGCAGAGCCAATCCAGTAAGCTCAGACCAATAAACAACAAGAAACTGGATGGTAGAAGTGCTTCACACAGGACACCAGTAGGATGTACATGTATTTTAACGCCGAACATGCACAGAGTGTTTTCGTCTGAGTATCCCCCAGACTTCATCAGAAACAAACACAATAACATCCACATTTACCATATTTGTACTAATCCCTTAATTAATGAATTAACTAATTAAAATTGTTAAAGGCATACTCTTCATAAAAATTCCATATACATAACGTAAACTACTTGCCTAAATAGACTGAAATGGAAATATAATGAAATAATGACTAAAAACATAATTGATTACAAGCTTAAAATATTGAATGGGTAGTAATCAAATAAATACATAATAAATAACTACACAAATAAATACAATGTAAATATATAAAATGACATATATTACTTCATATTAAATTTAAAATGTCAATACCATAAACAATATAAAAGTACATTTATAATTTAGCTGATCTAAGCTTTAGGAGGGGTAAAATTGAACTAGAGTCATTTAACCCTGGGAATCTACTGGCTTCCAATGTAATTTGCCAAAAAGTTTCCCTAAACTCTAATTTAGTTTCCTCAGGGACCACTTCAATGACAGAGAAAAAGAACTGGGCATTATTACATTCTAGTGTATGTCTGTACAGGGCATTGGTTTTATTTTTTCTTTTTAACATCATTTAGGTGCTCATAAATTCTATGCTTCAGATGTCGCGCAGTTTTACCAGCACAGAAGGCATCACAAGATCTGCATGTAACCACATATACTAAACCTTGTGAATTACAGTTGGAATAATTATTAACAATTATCCTATTACTAGCCTCTATGCACAATTCTTCACCCTGTAATATATATTTACACTGTTTACAGGCTCCACACTTAAAAGTCCCTCTTCTTTTATGTGTAAACACCTGCGAATTAGCTGCATATTCCAGTAAATTTTTGATGTTCTGTCTTTTCTTAAACACCACCTTAAGAGGCTTATTTTTAAACACTTTCAAATCTGTAAATTCAGAAAATTTTTTTCCATTCCCTTTCCAGTATGGATTTAACTTGGTATGCAGTCCCACCGAAATTAGTAACAAATAGCACTGCTGAAATCTTCTAGAATGACAATTTGTGTTGTACCTGTTGTATGTATAGATAAACCTGTACCCAAAACTGGTGTGTATTTATTTCTCCCTTGTGTAACCTCTGTCTGTATACTATCTATAAGTTCTATTGGGTTGGGGAGACAGGTGGTGACTCTGTTGGAACATGGGTGAAATTTTTGGCTAGGTTTATAAGGGTCTCTGGGCCACTAGCCTAAGCCTAGTATCATCCTATGACTTGCATAAAGGGGGGCTTGAAGTGGATTGTGGCAAAAAAAAAAAATCCAAAATCACTTTACAGTGGTAGGTCATTTTAGATATCATAGCCACAACCATTTAATGCTTCTGATGCATTAAAATGGTCAGACTACAAAATTATAATGAAATAACTGAGATACAGTGGCAACCATAAATATGTTGTTTTCCTGCCCCTCCAAAGAAAACAGCACTGACAAAGGCAAAAACCTGTACCAAGCAAATGCAACTACATTGAACTGCCTAGTACTGCTTTGATGAATTAACACCAATATAATAATTTAGATCTGAATGTATTTTTTTAAAACAAGAAACATCTTTAATAAAATTATAACTTATGCCATAGGCAATCATACATTCATATCAATGAAAACAAACCATATTGCTACAATCCCAGTTGCAAGCATTTTAAATTGCAAACACAGACACAATCCTAGTTGCAAACATTATATATCACATATAGTCTACCCAGTTGTCTGTCAGACATTACATAGCTCATTCAAGTCCTGCCTTCTTTTAAACCTCATTCCTCCCATGTATGTATTGTTCCCACAATTCCATGTAATTGCTCCTACCATTTTCTAAAGATCCCAATTCCAGTTGTTTTATCTCTGTTACTATATTCACTACTTCTAGTGCAGTTGGTTTAGACTTTGATTTCCATTTTCCAGTAATTGTTTTTTGGCAGCCACTATAATTAGACACAGCAAGGCCTTACTAAGTCTAGGCAATTCTGATTCTGTATCATAGCTTAGAAAAATTATTTCCTTAGTTACTTCAATTTGCTCACCTAACATCTCTGACAGAGTCGTCTTCAGGGAATCCCTAAAGTCTGTCAACTCATTAAACTCCCAGAAAATATGTTCCCAGCTACATTTCTCTCTTCCCCATCACACCTCCAAAATTTGCTGCATACCTGAGGAACAATTATCTGGAGTCTCTCTTGATACTTTTTCAAGGGCTATGGCCACTGATACCGTTTTGATGAGGTTTGCATAGCTGCAAACCTCAGAAGATGCTAAAATGAGATTTTAAATTCTCCTTTGGATAGACTTAGTTTTTTGACTCTTCTGCCACAGAGGTGATCAAAAAGCGTGTTGAAAGTAGTAAACTGATACAGGGAATCTGAAAGATTTTCAGCCCTCATTTTCCAAGTTTTCCAAGAGATTCTCAAACTCCTCTTAGTTTTTTTTTTTTAGAAAAAAAAATAAAAGTCTCAGCAAAATACAGGTAAACATATGTTTATGAAGAAATGGCAGAGGTTTCAAGAAGAATTCTGGAAATTCAAAAAATCAAGGACAATACAATAAGTGAGAATGACTATTTAAGAGACTTTATTCTCCCCTACCACCTAGTAGCCCCCCTTTTCTTCCAGAAAGTTTGAATCTCCACTTTCCTTCTTTGGCAACAGATATTTCCAGGAAAATGGGTTTTGAAGATAATTCATCAAGCTTACAGATGGCAGTGAGAAGAAATTCCTCCTTTCCAGGGGATAATTCTTCATCCTTATAGGATAATAGGAGATTATTAAGCTAATGGTCCTAGGGTCCTTACAAGCCTGGCCAAGTACAACTCCCTGTTCCAAAGAATATCAAGGTATTTAGCAGAACTAAGTCAACAACTTCTTCCCCTGTCCATGAGGGACAGAGGTGAAACTCCTGGGGTGAAGTTGCGGATGCCCATCCAATCATCCAAATTATGCTTAAATAGGGTCAGCGAGAGCCTCTGCTTCACCTGAATTGGAAGTTTGTTCCAGAGGAGAGGAAACCTCTGTGAGACATATATATCTCTCTAGCAAGTCCTATTGATGTTACATATTGAGTTCCCTAGATCCAGTGCATCTTATACCATTTGATTTACAAATGTGCAGCATTTCCATTGGAGCAGGATCTGATATTGCTTTATTATGCAAGGCAGAGGTCACCTTTGAGTAATCTGTAAGACACAGAGTATAGAGACTATGATTTCAGTGTGTCAGCATATGACATATGCTGAAGACCCTGAATTTTCTTTGTAAGAAACTTTTGAAGTCTTTCCAGTTGCTAGAGGTGCCTGGTAAGGTGCATACCAAAGGTTGCACTGTACTCTATCACTGGCCTGAAGAGTGAGAAGTACAGGGGGTTATTACCTCTTTTGTTCTGGATGCAATGCTGTTACTTATGAAGTGTTCAACTTAGCCTTTCTTACCACTGTGGAGAAGTGGTGGTCAAAGCAAAGGTTGCTGTCAACCTGTGTGCCCAAATCTCTCATCACTGATTGCATGCTTAGGCTGTTGTTATTAATGTGGTAATCCGCATGGACTTTGCCCTTGCCAAAGGGGATGATAATGCATTTTTTGCATTGAATTTTAGCCCATGACTTTGGCACCAGTTGTTTCTGTGTAAGTCCCTCTTGTAGGATATTGACATCATTTGGGGACTCAATGACTCCACCCAGTTTGCAAGCATCAGTAAACTTTGTCAACCATAGACCTTTTGTTTTAGCCTATACATCAGAGAAGTAGATTCCAAATAATAGGGGACCCAGCACTGATCCCTGTAGAACACCACTGGTTATGGGTCTGCTGATGGAAGTAGAGTCACCTATTTTGACTGGGAGCATACTATTGGAGATCCAGTTTGCAACTCACCTGACAATATACAGGTTGATCTCCAGCTGGGTGGGTTTCTCAATGATGTCGAAGTGAGGAATAGTGTCAATGGCCTTAGCTAGGTCCAGGTAAGCTGTATGCATGGATTTGCCTTTGTCCAGGTCTTTGGTGACTATCTCAAAGAAGGCCACCATGTTCAAGATGCAGAATCTTCCTTTGAAAAGCCAGACTGGGTTGGGGCAAGCATTTAGAGATGATCTATATTTTTGTTGACAAGGTCGATGATTATTCTTTCCATAGCCTTGCAGAGTAGGCTGGTCAGACCTATGGGTCTACAGTTCTCAGGGTCAGTGGAGATGCTTCCTTGATATAATGGGATGACAGTTGCTGTTTTCCATTCAGCAGGTACAAAACCAGGTTTCCTGTTTTAATCTATTTAGAATGCAGTCTGAGATATTATCAGGTCCCACAGTGGCTGTGTTTTTGACTTTGGAGAGAGGGTTTATGACCTGCTCCTTGGAGATACTAGGTGGAGGGCAAGTGGTAGGGATGCTTTGGGGGATATGTGGGTGGGACAGAGTGGAGACGTTTTCAATGAACCTGTCAGCTAACAAGATGGCTATTTCTGAAAGTTCAGTATACGTGATGCCATTAACAACCAGTTCTGCACAGATCTGGGTTTTTCCTTTAAGGTTTCTGACATAGCTAAAAAAGGCCTTATGGTTATCCTTAGAAAAGCAGGCTAATTTGAAATCATAGTTAGCTTTAGAATGTCTTATGAGATGTCTTATTTGCTTGTCTAAATTGAGGAGGGAATGCTTCCAATTAAGAGACTGTTCCTTCCTGCTCTTGGACAGCAATTTCTTTATCTTATTGTATAACCTGTTATTGGAGGATGTCCACCAGGCAGGCTTGTTCTTTCATGAGGATCTAGGTATGGCTAAGTCAATACATTTGTATAGATGCTTATACAGGACATTGGTGTAAATCCCAGTATAGGTGTCCATACCATCAGTGAGGGCAGGGGCTATGAAGCTACTAATGCCATCATGTATTAGGTTGTAATTGGTTTTCACAGCAGACTCTTTCGTTTCCACCTGTCCTTCATCACACGCTGTTCCAGAGAGATAGAACTAGTTACATCTTTCCAAGTGGGAAACAAGTTTATATTCAAGGAGTGCCAAGGAATGAAAATTCTTGGAGGCCAAGTCTAGATCTTTTTTCCTACACCTGTTTGTGATGGTGCCAAAATTCTAAATGTCACTTCACAATGTGTTACCTCCTATTCCTCATTCAAGTTTCACTGTAACATTAGATTTAAAAGATTCTTATCATCACATTCCTATTCATCGGGACTTCAGGTGTTTAAGGTTTTGTGTGTCCGGATCACATTATCAGTTGTCTACCTTACCCCTTGGACTACCAACTGTACCAAGAGTATTCACAAAAATGTCCACCCCCAACAGGATATTCACATTTTTCTATATACATCTCTTATATACATTGGAATTCCAAGAGAACACTCAAATGTCCTTGGCTCCCATCTCACAGGAATGTGTTTCTGGGATGTTAACTAGACCACAGTTCACAAATCTTTTCCTTACACAGAAAAAATAGGTCTATATCTAGATCTATTTCTAGGGTTTTTCACTCAGACTTGGAGCACTGTGAGGGAATACCTCAAGATTTTGGGTCTCATGGCTTCTGTGATTCTTATAATAATCCTGGCAAAACTCCAAATGACAAAGATACAGTAGTATCTGAAGTCTCTTTGGTCCCAGCAACACTCCTCCTTTGTCTTTTCAGATCCCCTCTGCTGGGGTTTGTCAAAAAGAGATCACTTGGTGGAGACAACAGATATCCCTAAATCCAGGTCCCACCTTTTTCTTCCCAGTTCAAAGTAATCAGCCACCATAGAAACGTTGCCTGGGGAGCAATTTCAGGAAGGATACATGTGTAGGGTGTGTGGGACACCAAGGACAGATGCAAGTACATAAATATAAAAGTTTGCTCTGATCAAGGCACTTAGTACTCCCCTGGACCTCTTTAAGTTGTTACAGACAATATCCCAGTAATGTGGTACATAAGCAAGGGGGAAACCAGGTTGCATCCCCTCTGCAGATTAGCCATGTTAATTTGGGGTATAGCGTCACAGCACAGTCTCACTCTATGGGCATCCTACCTCAAAACTGTGTGGCAGACAATCTTAACATGACAAAGGCAGACCGTCATGAATGGAAACTAGAACATGGGGTCTTCCAAGATTTGATCCATCAGTGGGGAGTTCTTAAACCAGTTCTCTTTGCCTCCTTGCTGAGCAATCAGCTGGCAAAATTCTGCTCCATGACTCTATGCAAGGAGGTCTGGAAGACAGAAGCATTTTCTTTTGTTTGTACAGGTATGTTCATATATACTTTTCCACCCTTTCCACAGATACTCTGGATACTTCTGAAGAATCAGAAGGAATCCCCCAAGATAATTGTGGTGAGTTACATCTGGAACAGGCAACTGTAGTTCTCCCCTTTTTTGGAAATGGCCAGGAGCAATTACCACAGGCTTCCTCACAGACTGGATCTAGTGACACACAAACAGTTGTTTGATACACCTTGACACCAATCAGCTTCAACTGACTGCCTAGATGATAGGGTTTTAATTCCCTTTAAGCTCCAGTTTGTTTAGGATGTGCAGCAAGTACTAATGGAAACAAGAAAGCATGTTACTAGATACCATATATTACCAAATGAAAAAGGGTTTCTAGTTGGCACCCACAACATTACCAGCACCCTTTCTGGGCTTGCTGTTCCCTGTATTTACAATATTTGCCCAAGTTCCCCTCCTTGGGATCTCAATTTTGTGTTAGATAAGTTAACACTCACTCCATTTGAACAAGCTAAACTGTCTGACTTGAGGTTCTTAACATGGAAGACAGTTTTACTGATTGCTCTGATCTTTGCAAGAAGCTTATCTGAGTTGCAAGCTCTTATGGTGAGTCAACCCTATCTCATTTCCACAGGGACAGCATTTCTTTGAAAACTAATCCTTTTATGACTAAAGTGGTATCAAAGGTTAATTTAAGCCAAACTATCCATCTACCCATTTTCTTTCCTGAACCCAAAAAAATGAGGGAGAAAGGGTACTCCAGATCCTGGATGTCCACAGACAACTCCTGCACTGTCTTGAAAGAACTAAATCTTTCAGATCTTCAGATCAATTGTTCATTTCTTGTGAAGGTAAAAAAATGAACAACCTGTGGCAAAACACTTTCCAAATGGTCATCTAAAGCTATTACCTTTTGTTATGCTCACCACAAACTTTTTCCATCAAGGTCAAAGCCTGCTCTACCAGGGCCTTGGCTTCATCTATGGCTTTTTCAAAAGGGTTGGATTCTAGAAGTATTCTAGAAGCTGCACCTTTGTACTCTTACAAAGCACTATAAACTTGATTCTTTCTCAAGACTTGATCAGGCTTTGCAAGGACCATTCTCCAAGGACCCTGGACTCTTCTCTCCACCTCCCAAATGTAGTTAACTAGGGTAATCTACCCATATAGCTAAGGCTACTGCAGCAATGATCAATATGAAGAACATAGTACAGTTGTGTAATTGTAGCATAGTAGATGTTTGAATGATCACTGCTGCAGTAGCCACTCCTTCCCTCAGCCCCTCTTGTTTTTACATGTGTTGTTTATGCCACAGTGTGGTTATTTATTTTTTGGTCTTCCTAGCATTGCCTTTTCAGGGCTCAGCCTCCCTCTCTATATTAGCAGTAAAGCTCTGAAGGGCTTAGCACCCAAACGTGTCTTTTAGTCAGCTCAGCTTGAGGTGCTAGGTAATTAAGGTATGTGGATGGTGCCCTGAAGTGTTGGAAGCTGGTCAGCTGTTATATACTTGACAGCATATAACCACATATAGCTAAAGCTATTGCGGCAGTGATCATTCAAACATCTGTTGCTATAATAAGTTCACTTACACAACTGTACTTTCTTGGCACAGAGTCTTAAGCTGTGGCTTTGGCGTCAGTCAATTGTCTCTGTTAGTCCCTCTTGTAAGAAATTAGTATCTTGGGGGGAATTCAATGACTGCTTCTATTTTGCAATCAGTGAACTTGGTCAGAGGCCATTGACATTGGCCTTGATTTCTGAAAAGTGGATGCTAAAGAGGAGTGGGCCCAGTACTGAGCCCTGAGGGGCACCACAGGTGACTGGCCTCTTTGTGGAGGTGGCCTCACCAGTCATAACTTCCTGGGTCCTATCTGTGAGCCAGATGGCTATCCAGTGTGTTATATAGGAGTTTATGAATAATTCCATCCATTTGTTTACAATGCCCAAGTGGGATATTTTGTCAAATGACTTAGCCAATATAAGGTAGGCAGTATACACCATTTTACCCTCATCCATTGCTTTGGTGATATTCTAGAAGCCAATCAGGTTTACTAGGCATGACCTGCTTTTGACAATACCAAACTAGGTTGGGCCCAGTGTCTGAAGGTTTCTTACATCATTGTTAATCATTTCCATGATAATTCATTCCACAGCTTTGCATACAAGATGAATCAGACTAATGTGTCTGTAGTTCCCAGGATCCATTGATGGTCTGCCCTTATATAGAAGGATGCATGTTGCAGTCTTCCATTCCCATGGCACATAGCCTGTTTTGAGACTGTAGTTGAAGCCAGTGGTCCTGACTGGTCATAGTTCAGGCTATTCAGGATACATCCAGGGAAAGTTTATGGGCCCACAGAGGTTGTGTTTTTGTCCTTACAGAGCACTGCCATGATCTGATCCCTATTTATTGTCTGAACGGTTATGTTTGAAAGTATTTCCTGGTGGGGTGGCTGTGGTTGAGTGGGGGACAATGTTGGAGCTGAACTTGCGAGCCAGCAGATTCATTATATCACCTGGCTGACTGAATCTGGCTGCATTAACCATGACTTTGGCACACTGTTGTGTGCTGCCTGGCTTATTGTTGTCTTGGCCTGGAAAGCTAACTTGCCTTCAGAGTTTGCTTTCTTAGACCTAATTAGCCATCTTAATTGTCAGTTTAGTTTGGGTTTTAAACTTTCTGATTTTATCTATGACTTTTTTATTTTGTTGTATAACTTGTTTAGCTTAAGATTCTACCAGGGTGGTTTTATTTTTTTTTTAGTTTGTTTTTGGGCTTATTTCTGGTAGGTACAGCAGCCTCTATGCATCCATTTACATGATTGTACAGAGTATCTGTGAACAAGTCTGTATATGTTCCTGTGCTTTCAGAGTTTGGAGGGGCATGGAATTTAGACGAATTATCACTTTAGAAAAGGTAGCTTGCTTTGGAATAGTTATTGTTACAAGATTTACTGGCGTTACCAAATTGATTTTTATTTCAAAGGATACAGCTTTGTGATCACTCTGCTGTCTCCCACTTTTAGTATTTTGTCCTTCTGTCACAGTTTAGTCGGAATCAACTCCTTTTGCTGGTACGGTTGTATTTTTACTATTAAAAGTCTAGACTGCTTTCTCATAGCCAGGTTTGAAGCATACACATGAAGTGCCCTTTCAACTAACTGCTGATGCTGTAGAATACCACTCCAGTTGCTTATTTGTGCTTTCATAAAATTAATGCAGTCTGTTCCTTCCAGCTTGTCTGGTATAGCTGAAAATCTTGAGTTTTCCCTATGTGCTCTGTCCTCTAATTCTTTTATTTTTTTTGAAACTTCTCTTCATGAGCAGTTTTATATTTAGCTAGCCTTTTCTTTATTTCAACATTTCAGGATGGTGCAGTGGTAGCATTGTCGCCTCACAGCAAGAGGTTCTCCTGTTCAATTCTTGGCTGGAGTGCCTTCTGTGTGTAGTCTGCATGTCCTCCCTGCTTTTATGTGGGTTTCCTCTGGGTGCTCTAGTTTCTTCCCATGTTACAAAGATATGCATCTGGAGCATTTCTCCCTGGACAGCCACTGAAAATTGGCTTTGTTCCAAGTTGGACTGTCCTGGTAAACAAATTTTAAGCAAGCAAGTAAATAAACAAACCTTTGATTTTTGCAGCTTTATCATCTTATCTGAATATCTTTTTAAAGCTTCTTCCATTTTTCCAGCCTTTTGTCATTTGTGTTGATATACTCCATCAGTATTTCATTTATTTTAACCAAGTCTGTGTGCAGTTGTCTTATTCTATCTTCCTGTAGGTTACATTGTTTTTTTTTTTTGCTGAACAGCTGCAGAACTTTCCCCAATCAGTGCTTCTTCCTCACTTTTTGCAGCTCTTTTTTCCAGGTGCTCTGTATTTTTTTTTCCTGGCATCCAGGCAGTACATTTACTAACCAGTTACTGAAATGTACCCATAAACACAAACGTCACCCACCTTCTCTGTTGAGTTTCTGTTTTCACACTGGGAAAGCTAGAGTTAAGCTGTTACTCAATCTCCAGGCATCTTAGAATTTGGAAGCCATATATATGTCTGCCCATTGTTTCTTCCTGAGCTGCATAGCTAATCTGTCTTCCCAATCTTTTCTGACGTCTTCTGATTAATTCTTATCAATTCTTATAGTTATTTTGCAGTATTTTATATGCCCTACTAATTATCCATTTTTCAACAGCAGCTTCTGTTATAGATTCAGTCAAAAACTCAACCAGCGCATGTCTTTCATTTAGGATTCCCCTATCCATTTCTCTTTGTCTATACTCTGATATCAATCCCTGATAGGGAAGGAAATCACTAGCCTGCAATCCAAAGGTCTTCTTGGCCTTTTCCCATTTTATTATATTTCCCTAATCATTTCTTCCCAATACCTTGGTTTCTTTGCCAGCTTCCTCCAGTAAATTCCAACCCTCTCATATATATTCTCTGTACCCCTAATTGCAATCATCCCTACTGGCAGAATCTCCTTTTCTCACTCTCATGTTGACTTCTTAGTATACTTTCTGCTACTTTATGAATACAATATTCTGTATGACCATTGTTATTCTCCTTAAGGATCTGCCCCAAAATTCAATTCTTTCCTTATTTCATGAATATCCCAGACTTATTTATATAAAACACATAAACAAGATTGCTACAAAGTGCAGTTCTACCACAAACTTAACTAGCCTGACAGCACTTAATAGTCAAAAACAAGGTAAACAAAGCAAAAGCAGTGAGAAGCAATGCACAATGTTCAGTTAAAAATGCAGTGAAATGCTATAAATAAAAATAAATTCAGCAGTAATACACTTAAACATCTGAAAGAAGTGTAATTTCTGAAACAGAAGTACTTAGCTTTGCCTGGTTGGCACTTGATGCAAGAAAATCACTTCTGGATTGCAGCCAATGACTCCAGGTTTGTTGAGCTCTGTGGAAAATACCCTAATTACTATTCAAAATGTTGCAGCCAAACACAATGCATTTCTCACCCTTGTGTATATAAATAAATTAATAAAAATGCATTATATTTAATATTTGAGCATTAGACTCAGACTTTATGTTGTCCAGTTTATTCACAGCCAGATAAGCACATTGTCAACAGTCAAGAAAACAAGGATCGTACCAAAAGAACTGGCTCATATGTTCATTGTAACCGATTGCTTTCTTTATACTATGACTGCTCTGGGATACAGGATAAACACACACATACAAACACAAGTGTGACCATCAATTTCAGCCCTGAGAACATTTTTTTGCTTTTGATAAAATGAATACTATAATAATAATAATTATATATATAAAATAATATATGTATATAATGACAAAGAAATGTATTTCAGCTCAGTTGTTTGCATCACATTGCACTCCCCACATGCCCTCCTAATCTTTAGCTCAAGAATTACAGCCAAACACCCAACGATCAATAAAAGATTTGAAATCTTTCTCATACACTTAGAAAGTTGCATTAGCAAACATTTTCTGAAGGACAAAAAAAATCTGAAACTCAAATGGCTGCCATTATTTAGTCACTGTAATCCACAGCAATTTGCCAGAAAGCCACACATTTTACAAGGAACTGTACAAAATAATTCTCGATTTGTTCAGGAATTCTGGACAATACCAAGAATATATTTTTTTTTGGGGGGGGGTGCCCCCAAAGGGACAAATTTTTAATACTTTTTAAAAATCTATTTGATAACCAGGTAAACCCACTGGAGAATGTGTCCCTTTTCTGACTCAGAAGTACTATCTTAGACAGAGGCTCCAGAAGCTGTTGAAGGCTGGGGGGGGGGTGGAGGGTGAGAGAGGCACTTAATGATCTAAAAATAGCAATTTTTTTAAACTATTTACTACCACAACATAGGTTCACTTGGAGAATATTTTAAGCTTAGCCAATTTCCCTTTTGGTCTTACCTATCCCATGGCTAATAATTGTTCATTAGCCCTAGTGAGAATAACTGTGATCATACCATAGATAATTTGAGGGGACCCATGTAAGGGATGCAGCACTTAGGAACTGCTTCTATCCATTACTGGCATGAGGGGCAATCCTGGAGTACATTTTCTATTACCCATCCTTAGATCCAAGTTGCATTTGAATATGGACATGGATGAGCTTTGTTTCACTTGAATGGATAGTCTGTTCTGGAACAGTGGTAGCCTCTATGATATATATCCATCTCTCCACAGCATTCAGTTTAGATACATGGACTGAGTATTTTTGATGCCATTGGACTTGCTGATGTTCAGTGGGTCCATCAGTATTAGGTTGGAGGATGCCTTGTATGCCATACACAGGTCACCTCTAAGCACTCTGTAGGATACTGAGTATAGTAATAAATCTTTGAGGTGGTCCATGCAAGACCTATTGTTTAGGACGTGTATTATTTTAGTAAGGTATCTCTGTGGGTATTCCAGTTGTTGCATGAGTCTGGATAAATACATGCCAAAGTGGGCATTATACAAAATGATTGATGTAAAGAGGGCTTTGTAAAGGGGGGCAATAACATCTCTAGATCTAGTCACAATCAGTTTGTTTATAAGCTGTGCAATATAGAAAGACTTTATGACTCTGGGCACGTTAGTCAAAAGTTAGGTCACTGTACACACAGGTTCCCAAATGACTGGGTTAGTTCTCAGGGGGTATTGTCAATTTGTCAGTTCCCTGGAGTAGATGACTTCCCAAAGGATACGATAACGTATTTTTTTGGAGTTTAGGTTCAGTTCATGATTCTGGCACCAGTTATTGTTTGGGACAAACCTTCCTGCATGACGGTTAAGTCATTTGGGGATTCAATAACTTGCAGTCATCTCAAACTTATTTGGCCAAAGCCCTTTGGTATTTCATTTTACTTTTGAGATGTATATGCCAAACAGAAAAAGCTTCAACATCGAACCCTGGGGGACTCCATTGGTGACTGGTCTCTTCCCCTATTTTGATCTCCTGCATCCAGTGAGCAAGTTGGCAAGCCAGCTAGTGATGTAAGTGTTTGCTCCTTTGGCCATTGATGAGGGTAAGGCAGTTCACACAGCCTACCTTGACCTAGCAAAAGCGTTCGACACAATACCCCACTCGGGCATCATAGAAAAGCTCACCAGCTTAGATGTAAACCCATATGTCACAAGATGGGTTGCAAACTGGCTCAAGGACAGAACACACAGGGTTAGAGTTGCTGGTGCCATGTCAGACTCTAAGCCGGTCACGAGCGGTGTCCCACAGGGCTCAGTCCTGGGCCCCCTCTTGTTCGGCATTTATTTTTCTGAAGTGCAGGCAAACATAGGGGGATTGTGGCTGACAAAATTTGCAGATGACTGCAAACTGGGCACCATAATTGACACTCCATCAGACACAGACATCCTCCAGAGAGGTCTCATAGAAATGGATAACTGGTGCCAGAGCCATGGCCTTAAGCGAAATGCCAAAAAATGTATAGTCATACCCTTTGGGAAAAACAAGGTAACCCCTAATTACCACATAGGTGGTAATCCATTAAACACGGAAGAAGTTATCAGGGACCTGGGGACCCAAGTTGACAGTAACCTCTCTTTTGACACTCACATTGCCAAAGTGGTTAGGAAGACCTTCTACATTGCCCACCTGATCATGAAGGGATTCACATCCAGATCAGGAGAGGTCATTGTACCCCTGTACTCTTCACTTATCAGACCAATGATTGAGTACAACGCCCCATTCGGAATGTACCTTACCCGACACCTGCAGCAGTTGGAAAGACGCCAAAAGTTCCTCACCAAAAGGATAAAGGGGCTCAAACATATGTCATGCGATGCCCGACTGAAGAAACTCCAGCTCTATTCAGTCGCATACCGTCTGCTCAGAGGTGATCTGTGCCTGACATACAAGGCCATGTCCAACCCGGAATTAATGGACATGCTCCACCTCAAAAAATCCAAATCCACCAGAGCCACGAGCAAGAGACTTAAACCTCAACACGGATATAAATAGGACGTGCTGGAGGGACAGATTCATCACCCAGAGACTCCCTACACTATGGAACAGAATCCCAGTCCATGTGAGGCAGAGCCCCTCACTGACTCTGTTCAAGAGAAATCTTGACGAGTGGATGGGAGATCGTAGGTTTACCCCGGGAATCATCTCTGTATCACTGCTGGACAGAGGCACAGCAAACTAATGGGTATAGTATTCTCATCCTAAGGGGTGGTGAAAGCCACACACACTCTGGCTAGGCTTATAAATGCCCTAGGGCAGATAGCCTAGTATGAACCTATGAACCTACATTATTTATTTTTTATACTACACCTGAGTAGAGGAAGGTCTCAAAAGGCTTGGCCAGGTCAAGGTAATGTGGTGTGAACTGTTTTACCTTCATCCATTACTTTGGTGGCAAGATTAAAGCTTAAATTTTGCCCATGATTTTCAGCCTTTCACACTTTCTCCTGATTCTTGCCCTAAGAGGTTGAGCGATCAGAGCACATGTTTGACTGTCCCTGATTTTGTATCATATTTTTGTTCTGTTTCTCATGTGTGATTTTCTGGCAAATTTATGAGGATTGCAAAACTTAAATGATGATAGATGCTTGAGTTTCAGACTTCTAGACTTCATAGCCTTCAGAAAATGCAGGCTAATGCAAAACCTGTTACTCTAGTAACAAAGCATATAAGAACAATGTTATATTTAAAATCTGTTTCTGATTCTGGACCTTTATCTTTATCCTTTGAGCTATGAGGTTTTGAAGTTTAAATAAGAACTGTGAGCAAAAGCTGTTCACCACTTTCAGGCTCGACCTGTTGCATTTTTTATTTGTTCAATTAAATAAAAAAGAAGTGCAACAAAAACTGGAGAACTTGAAAAATAATAATAATAAATAACCTGACTGAAGGCTTAAAGTCAGGCAAGAAGCTTTAATATCTTTTTTATAAACAGAATAAAAATCACATAGTATTTTTTATTGTTCTTTTAAATAAATTAATGTTTCTGGCATGACTAAAAATCTAACAAAACTGGGGCCAATTTGCATTAATGAAAAAAATGAGTTAAAGCAAGGAAGAAACTGTAGTAACTTCTGAAAACACAATACCAGCAAAGTTATTCCAGTTTCTTGCCTGCATTAAGTCTTATTTTATCATCAGTCATCATCATCGTTGTTGTTACTTCAAAAATGACTCAATAGAGAAAAATGCAGCCACTGCGGATAAACTTCACCCTCTTCAAAGCAAAAAGTACCAAAATATCAAAACTGGAGAAGTGAAGACCACAGCATGTATATCCAAACAATTTTATTTAAACTAATGATAAAACAAGTAAGCACTTTCAAATCTACCAGATGCTTCCTCAGACTTCATTACCACCACACATCACTTCCTTTTAAATACAATTCATATAAATCATTAACCAATTAAGCAATTAAAAATTTTTCAATTAATCACAATATTTTATAAAAATATATATCGGAAATACTTTAGTTACTTAAATAAAGCTTTAAAATATTTCAAATTTAAAATCTATATATGAATTACTTGAACCTCCTAGCAGCTAAATGTGGTTTTATAGAGGCCCTTTCATTGAGCCTAGGTATCTTGTCAGCCTGTAGCTCAATGATCCAATGTAGCTCATTTTGTTGAACTAAAGTATTTCTTATATTTGATATTTACTTCATAAATGACTGCCTAGAATGTACCTGGGTGGGCTGCTGCCACTTCAGTTGAGGTCCACAACCCACAGAACGAACGCGAACATGTTCAACAATGACTATTGATTTTTAATTATTAAATAACAGTGAAAACCATAAACTATCATAAGTTGGAATGAAACAATGAACTGTCAGTGGTAAAAAAAAATAAGTGCTTTCTTTCCTTTATTGTCAAACACAGGACGAAAGTGTTTTTTTTTTTTTTTTTTTTTTTTTTTTTTTATACAACTGACACTTTCTTGTTTCATTCCAATTTCTGATCATTTATAGTAAACAGTGAAAAATACCAGAGCTGGATCATGGTTAAATGGACCCCTAGGCAGGGTAATAGATTGCCCCCACCCAGAGCAGCCCCTCCAGCAGCAACCCTCTACCATTCCAGCAGCAGCCCCCTCCCCAGCCACTCCAGTGGTACAATACTTGGTTATTTCTCCTCAATTACCATAAACACTGTTCAAACCTGTCAGCATGCATACTGTTTTCTTATTCACTTCTACAATGATTACAGAAATTGAAATAAAATAGCACAAACACCAAGCTATTTGCTAAACAATAGTCTTGCAATGAAAACAGACTTAGCATGAGCGGTAAACTTCTCTGCCCTTGAAACTCACATTCATTGAAGGGCATGAAAACCCACATTCATTTTGCATCTGACCAGTGGAGGACTAAGCTTACCTCTGGGCTGTTTTCCGTAGGCACCTTACATATTTTTAGGGTCATGCATACATGTATGCGTTCTTTGATTCACCTTCCTGACTGTATTAAATTAGATTCCTTGTATAATACAGCACTTGTTAGAAAAAGAAGTTATGTTCTTACCATAACGTTCCATCTGAGTAGTAGACTTCATTCTTCTGCACATATGGGTATACGGATCCGATTCGGCAAAACTTTTCAAGCATCGGCTCTGAGCTCCACGCTCCTCCCTTACCTATATTACATCACTTCCTCCTATCTAGCCCCAGATCGAGTTTGCTGTCACTAAAAAGCAACATAACCACAACCCAAAACAGGAAACCCTGAAGAGTGAGGGGGACAGAGGGAGGGAAGGTGCAGACAAATAAAGTCTACTTCTCAGATGGAACATTATGGTAAGAACATAACTTCTTTATCTGAAGTAGTTGACTTCATTCTTTCTGCACATATGGGACAGAGTCCCCAGCTACTAGTATTCTTGGGAGGCCCTTATGGAAGGATATTTCTGAGCACCACAGAGCCAAAGGATGCTCTCCCACTAGAAATAAGATCCAACTTATAATGAGAGATGAATGTGTGCTAATTGGCCCAAGTCGCTGCTACACAGATATCGTCTAATGGAACTCTTGACCAGGAAGCTGCAGAAGTGGCCATTGCTCTAGTGGAATGAGCCTTCAGTACACCAGGAGGAGATAAACCTTTGTCCTTATAAACTTGTGCAATACACAGAGTGATCCACCTTGCTAAGGACACTTTCGAAACTGCTTTGTCCAAAAATGGTTTTGAAAAGGAGACAAACAATTGATCCGACTTCCGGAAGGGTCTAGTCCTATGGAGGTAAAAACAAAGCTGTCTATGGACATCCAATAAATGAAGCTTACATTCACCTCTATTCTGAAAATTTGGGAAGAAGACTGGCAAATTTATAGATTGATTAATATTGGCTGCTGAAGACACTTTGGGAAGAAAAGAAGGGTTCATACGCAGCAAAATCCTATCCTTGTGGAAAACCAAATAGGGAGGCAAGGAGGATAAGGCCTGCAACTCTGAAACTCTTTTAGCTGAAGTGATGGCGACCAAGAATGCTGTGTTCCACAACAAAAACTTCATCAGAACAGAACCGGCTGGCTCTAAAGGGGGAGAAGTCAAGGCCTGAAGGACCAAAGTCAAACCCCAGGGGGGCACTGTTTCTTTAATTGGTGGTCACAATAAAAAAGTGCCCTTCAGGAAGGCTTAACACAGTTTGGCAGAAGCCAGAGCAACCTTATTTTCACCTACATGAAAATTGGAGATGGCAGCCAGTTGAACCTTGATGGTGGAAGCACTTGTGCCTGACCGAAAAAGATCTGCCAAAAAATCCAATATGACTGGAACAGGGGCTGTAAACAGGTTCTGATTGCGCTGAGAGGCCCAAACACAAAAAATTCTCCACTTGCTATTGTAAAGTTTCCTAGTGGAGGCTTTAAGAGAAGCTACCAGAATATTCTTAACAGGGGACGAAAGTCCAGGAGTCCTGATGATCATGGGAACTGGAGCAGCCAAGCCGTCAGCTTGAGACTGTCCAGATTGGGTAGGGGCAAGCCCGACGGGTGAGAAATTAGATCCGGACATGGATCTAGAGTCCATGGAGGAGCCAACAGGTGAGACCATACGAAGGGAAACCACACTTGGCGCGGCCAGAAGGGAGCTATGAGAATGACTTTGCACTGCAGCCAGCAAGCTCTCTGAAGGAACTTTGGAATGAGAGGTAATGGGGGATAAGCATACCATAGCCCAGGAGGCCAAGCATGGACTAGAGCATCCCTGGGGACATCCCCCAGAGGGGGGGATCAGAGAGAATAAGTTGCTGCAGTTCGCATTGGAAGGAGATGCGAAGAGATCACAGCAAGGTTGACCCCAAACACGGAAGATCTTCTCCGCCACTGATTGTTTAAGAGACCACTCATAAGGAAGAAGAATTGCTCTGCTGAGACTGTCTGCTAGAATGTTGGAGCGTCCCGGGAAATGCGTTGCTATGAGAAACCGGCTAGTGGACATGGCCCACTCCCAAACCCTCATGGCCTCGCAACAAAAGGGGTAGGATTGGGTCCCTCCCTGTTTGTTTATATACCAGACTACAGACATGTTGTCTGATTGAATGACTACCATTCCTGGAGGTAGGACAGGATGGAAGGCTCTCAACGCTAAAAGCACTGCCCTTATTTGCAGGATATTGATGTGTAGCTTGGTCTCTGGAGGGGACCACGTGCCTTGGACCGTTCTTCCCAGGAAGTGCCCCTCCCCACCCAAGCTGGGAAGCGTCCATGGTCACCGTGGCTTGAGCCAGAGGGGCTAGGAAGCTGCGCCCCACAAAAATGTCCGCTGACTGAAGCCACCACTGGAGTGACGTTCTGCATGTCCGATTGATTTGGATGTGGAAACTCATCGGAAGGTCTAGCCAGGACCATTGAACTGCCAGAGTCCACTGAAGGACTCACATGTGAAGACGTGCAAGAGGGAGGATAGAGATTGCGGCTGCTATCGAACCCAGGGCCCTGAGAACATCTGCTGCTGTGACTACAGAGTGCTCCAAGATCGCTGATACATGGAGTCTGAGATTTCCTATCCTTTCCGGGGTGAGAAAAATCTTTGACTGAATCGAATCCAACTGTGCCCCAATGAAGTCTATGATCCGAACTGAAGTCAGGTGGGACTTGTTGAGGTTGATCGTGGTGCCTAACTTGTGAGCCAGACTGAGGAAGTAGTGTAGGGCCTGACACAAGAGACATTTGGTGGATGCAGCGAAGAACCAATTGTCTATGTAGGGGAATACCTGAATGCCCTGAAGTCTCAGGTGAACTGCTACGACCGCCATAACCTTGATGAACACCTTGGGGGCTGTGGTGAGACCAAAGGTAGGGCTCTGAATTGAAAGCGACTGGCCCCTTGCCGGAAGGGGAGAAACCTCCTGGAGCTCCTGTGGACCTTGATGTGATATTAAGCATCCTGGAGGTCTAACGAGCACATCCAGTCGCATTCAATCAGAAATGGTAGAATGGACTGTAGAGTGACCATCCAGAATTTTTGTTTCTCTACCAATAGGTTGAGGATAGACAGGTCCAGAATGGGCCTGAGGTCTCCTGTCTTCTTTGGCACTAAAAAGAACCTGGAGTAGATGCCTGATCCGGATTGATCTGGGGGGACTGGCTCAATGGCTCATTTTTGTAGCAGCTTCAAAACCTCTAAAGCTGCAGCCTCCCTGTGAGTGGGTGGAACATCTGGAAGGCGAGCTGGAGTTATGGGATGTGAAATGAAGGGGATAGAATATCCTCTGGATATGATGTTTAACACCCAGCGGTCTGCAGTAATGGACTCCCATGACGCTGGATGTAAGGAAAATCATCCCCCGACTGCCTCCAGAGTAGAGCAGCCGGGCAACCCCTCAGGGTTGCTGAGCGGGTCTGTCGGAAAAAGGTTCCCTAGACCCAAAGTTTCTGGGACCCCCTCTGCCTCTAGGATGGTGTTGATCCTGTCCCCCTCTGCCTCTGGGGGACAAATATTCCTGAGTGTCACAGAAGGACTGTGATTTCCGGAACCACATCTTCTTTTGCCCCTTTTGGTTCCTGGAATAGGACCTCTGAGGGTTAGAGAAGCGGATTTCGACGGCTGACAAAGTCTTTCCATCCTTCTCACTCTGGGTTAGTGTGTCATGTACAGTCTTTCCAAAGAGGGATGATCCATCGAATGGGACATTGATGAAAGATGCCTTAAAGGGGTCCACAAATTGACACAGCCTGATCCAGGTGTATCGCCTCAAGGCAACGCCTGTACCAGCAGCTCTAGCGGCTCCCTCCATGGCATGAGAGAGGAGACTCATAGAGGTATTAGTCACTGATTTCAGTGTAGTAATCTTCGCGGTAAAGGACTGCTTGTCCTGCTGTGACAGAGACTCCAGGGGTGACTCAGTTAGCTCTGATATAAGGTCTCGCTGCAGTCAGATGACATGTGCCAAGTAATTCAGTGCATGGATAGAAAATGTCGCTGACAAGTACATGCGCTTCCCAAAACGATCCATCGACCTGGACTCCTTGTCTGGTGGATGGACCGAGGAACTCTCCTGTGCCAGTTCCTTCTTTGTGGCAGCTGCAACCACCAAAGCATCTACTGGGGCTCCCTTGGACCATGCCTGCCTGTCTGACGGCGGGGAAAGAATTTTGTCTGGCCTTTTGGGTATAGGCTCTACGGTGTCAGGATCCTTCCATGCCCTAGTGGTGATGAGGTCCACCAAAGGGTCAGCTGGAGGGGAGACCCAGGAAGTAGATGGGCCCACGCCAAAGGCCTCCAGGAATACGGACTCATCCGCAGAGGGTTTGGGGGCTGACCAACCTCCTATTTGGTGGAGGGTCTCCATAATGTCTCCGAACGAGACGTCCTTGGTAGATGATCTGGGGGAACCCTCTCCTTCATCCAAGTCTGTATCAGTGACAATGGACTCAGGGGAGTCCTAGTGCCTCCTATTGCACTTGAGCTTATGAGGTTCCTCTCCAGTGTGACTCTCTGGAGAGGATTCGTAAGCCTCCTGGGGTTCCCTGAGGGGAACAACTTGGGGTTGCCTTGGCACAGGCTGTCCCTGAGACAGGGCCATGGGAGCAGAATCCAAAATCAGAGGGGTCTGGGTGGGATCCGAGGATGTGAGCTGAGGTCTCAACACCTGGGAGAGGACCCTTTCCACTGCCCTGAATGCCGATGGAGAGCACACCTCCATAGAACGTAAGGAAGAGACTCTCTCCGGCACCAAAGCAGGGACCAGAGCCAATGGCGGGGTAGTCTGGGCACCAAGGGTGGGATCCGAAACAGCGAGATCTTGACCCTCGGGTCCGACTCCCTGACCACGGCTCTGAGAGTCCCCTGGATCCGAGATCGGATCTGAGGAACTCAAGTTGACGGCTGGCGTTGAGGAAATGAAAACCATCGGCGCCGACCTCACAGCTCCAAAAGGTCTCGGACCCAAGAACCCCGAAGCATCAGGTCGGATCGGGGAAGGAGCAATAGGGTGGAACATAGTAGAAGGAGGACGCTCACCAATGGGAGAGGGCCCTGGTAAGACCCCCATCTGAATTTGGTTCTGGATGAACCTCCTCATAAGCCTGTCCATATAAAGTTTGGATACACTCTGAGTTGATCTGGAGGAAGCGACCGACTCGGGTCTGGGTCAGATCAGAGGGGAGTGCCTTGACTCCGATGGCTTCAACGGCTCCGGTGAGAAATGGGGAGATCGGAGCAGAGGAGAACAAGACCTGTGTACCTTAGAAGAGGGGCTTGAGAAGGACTCCCTGTCCGGAGACCTTTTTCTGGGCCTGTCCCTCTCTTTATGGCACCTCTCCTTCTCTCTCTTGTCCCTACCTCTGTGAGATGACTCTGAGGAAGCAGGCCTGGTGGGAGGTTGAGTCCCTGCCTGCACAGAGTCATCAGCTGGGGCGGAAACCAAGGCAGACTCCAGGGCAGAAGCTGGTAGCAGACCTTTAGCCACATGCTTAGCCCAATGATCCTTCAATGTCCAAGGGTTAAAACCCAAACAAATGTCACAGGATGCTGACAGATGGGCGACTCCTAAACAAAGAACACACAGAGTGTGGCCATCGGCTGGAGAAAGCTTATGACCACACTCTGTGCACTTTTTAAAGAGAACTTTAGGCTGTTCAGCCATAGTAAAAGACAGAAAAAGCCCTAGGTCCCACACACTTAACAGGGATTGGGCCTAGGTGGGAAACAGTAACACAATAATACACAAACACTTAGATTAATAACTATATCTATATATATATATATATATATATATATATATATATATATATATATATATATATGTTTTTTTTGTTTTTTTTTTAAACTAACACGACGACCAAACGCGATGTAAGGGAAGAAAAAGGGAAGGTATTCACACTCAGCAATTAGCAACAAAGGACCAAAAACCTTACCAACTAGCTAGGAGCTCAGAGACCACGATGCTGACTCCTAGAGCGGCAAACGAGATCTGGGGCTAGATAGGCGGAAGTGATGTTATATAGGTAGGGGAGGAGCTTGGTGCTCGGAGCTGATGCTTGAAACGTTTTGCCGGCTTGGATCTGAATCAGATCCGTATACCCATATGTGCAGAAAGAATGAAGTCAACTACTTCAGATCATGTTTTAAATTTGTAGTTTTGAACAGTCTTCTAGTAAGCAATGAAACAAAATGTATGAACCAATAATGACAGAAATAGCCATTTCAGAAAATTTCAACCATAAAAAGGCACTCAAACTTCTGCCATTACAATTCACCAATGTCACTAATTATGCAAAATCTCTGCAGACATAAGTCATCTAAATAATTCCACATTAAAGAGATCTGTAACTAATGAAGAGGTTGCTGCTAGCAAACAACTTTATATTTCATTGTTTCATCTACAAGTAAAGTGCCCACTGCCCTTGAAGAATAAATTGCCTATGTTACATTAAAAATGATAAGCTAGTAATTTTGCAATGGGGAATGGATAGCAAACTGATGACAGGTTCATAGTTACTGGGTAACTCCTCCAAAGGAGAACATTCACAGGACTGCACCATCCACTCCCTTTAAAGTACAACACAGTACAGTATCAGTGATCCATCTGCATACTACGGGAGTAGAACCCACAGCCTTCTATATCAAAAAGTCAGTATACTACCTGCTGTGCTACTAACAATGCAAACAGATTTGGCATAAGCAGCACTAAACTTCTCTTCCCCTAAAGCTCTCAGTCCCTTGTAAAATCCACTTGACTAAATCCCTCAACTTCATAGCACAAGAAATCTAGAAAAATCCAAAACTAATTTGGGGGGGCAAACCCAAAACCAGGGACACATTTTAAACATTGCTTGCATAATTTTAGAAAATTGCTAAAAAAAGTGTTTTGTGTTACCATGTGTTTCCTGAAAGACAGGAAGACTGAAACTTAAAGGGCTATCATTATGTAGTGAATTCAGTTCTCACTGATTTGCCAGAAAACCACAAATTTTAAGAGGAACAGACCAAAAGTATGAGCCAAATATTCTGGGAAAATATGAACAGTTGAGAGCTATGGACTCAACTACTTGAATCACAAGTGGTGGAATGGGTAAAGAATTCAGGCTCTTGTACCTAAGGTACAAGGTTTGGCCTGCGTAACGCTATCCAACACACACAGACACACACACACACACACCAAAATAGCAGCAGCATATGTAGAAACCAACAAAATGGCATGAACTAACAGCAGCATATCTAGAAACCAGAAAAATGACACAAACTAGCAGCAGCATATGTAGAAACCAGCAAAATTACACAAATTAGCAGCAACATATGTAGAAATGAGCAAAAATATGTAGAAACTAGCAAAACATGAACTATAAGCATATGGTGAGATCCACTAGAAGCCACAGGAGGGGGAAGGAGGGAGGGTTGTAATGACTGTATGAGGATCAACAGTACAGATGGAACGTTATGGTAAGACAGAACTTCTTTATTTGATATTGTTAATCCTCGTTCATTCCTAAAGTATGGGACAGAGTCCCCAGCTACCTCTATTCCTGGGAGGCTCTCATGGAAGTACATTCCTGAGCACCATAAAACCAAAAGATGCTCTTCCCCTGGAGGCCAAATCCAATTTGTAATGATTGATGAAGGTATGAGGCATAGCCCAAGTTGCAGCTGCACAGATGTCATCTAAAGAAGCTCTGGCATGGAAGGCAGCAGAAGTTGTCACCGACCTTGTCAAATGAGCCTTTATGGTAGTCGGCAATGGAATATTACCTCGTGTATAAATGAGGGTCACACAGTCTTTCAACCATTTAGCCAATGTGACCTTAGCAACAGCACATCCTAATCTAGGTCCAGAATAGGCCAAAAATAACTGATCTGATTTATGAGAGGCGAATTTGCCTGTGAATATCCAGAGGAGGGAGGGGAGATTGACAGCACAGTATCGCCAGCAGACGCCAAAGCCTTCTCCATTAGTTGGAAGGCCGGTCCACCCAAAGAGGGGTGAATGTCCAGGACAGGGGGTCACCCCTCCCCTAAGTGGCTCAGCCTGCCGACTCAGAGTCCCTGGATGGCTGTGAAACACCAAATTACGTATGGCACAGCTGACATCCTGAGTTGTAGCAAAACTCTCCTGCCATGAAGGCAACTGCGGTTCCTTAGTGAGGTCCATAAAGGGAACCGTAGAGGGGGAAAACTGTGCTATATCAAGGGGCTTCAAAGGCAATGAAGGAGGAGAATAAGTAGGGGTCTTTGGCAAAGGGTGATCACCTCCCAAGGAAGGATAGGTCCTGGGAGGGTGGGATACCGCTGGCCAAAAGCACTTGATCCACAAGACGCAACACGTCGTGTTCAGAGAGGCTTCTATTGGATTTCATGGACATGGTTGAGGGAGATTCAGATCTATCCAAAGATGGGGCAAGCTCAGTGCCCACCTCACCAGTCTGCACTGAAAACAACAGGGCCTTAAGGGACTGAACTATAGGTGTCTGCACCAGGGAAATCATTGGTGCTGAAGTCATGGTCTGCACCGACAATAAGGTCGGTGCCGAAGTGGTTGTCAGCGCCGAGGCTGGGACAAAAAAAATCGGTGTCAATAACTGAATTGTTGGTTCCGGGTAAGGTGTCAGAGCCAATGTGGTAACAGTCTGCATCGTCTGGATAGTCGGTGCCGGTGGAGAAGTCTGAACCAAGGAGCCCCTCGGTACCGATACGGTAAAGGGCACACTAGTCGGTGCCAAAATCACAGGTTGCGCTGATGGCCTCGGTGCCGAAGGTCTAGGCACCGAAAGCGCTGGAGCTGAAAAAGTCAGATCTGAAGTAGAAAGCTTAGCCTTCTTAGGTCTCGGTTGATGGGAGTCCCCAGCCGGGGACAAAGGAAGAGACTTGGCCTTTGTATGTTCATCAGTCTTTTTCTTATGGGGTCTTGGAGGGGTTGAAGCCTCCGACCCAGAAATAGCTTCTGAAAAAGGAGATTTAAGTAGCCCCTTCAATAGCAATTTATTTTTCCTCTCAATCAACGTCCTGTTAGAGAAGTTCTTACAAATTCCACAGGGCGGGTCAACTGATAAATGAGGCACACCCAAGCAATAGACACACAGAGAATGTGCATCTGAAGTAGGTAATTTATGGCCACATTCTGAACATCTCTTAAATCCTGGACTACCTTTTTTATCTGCCATGATAGGAAAGAAGGAAATCAGAAAGAATACCAGCAATGGTACAAGAAATACCCGAAGGTAAGGAGGAAAAGGGGTTTACCAACGGTGGTAAAGAAGAAAATACCTTGCGGTAAATAGGATGAAGGGGATTGAAAAATTTCAAGAAGGGATAGTCGCTAAATGCGATAAGGTAAGAGAAAACAATTTATTAACTCTTCTGAGAGAAAAAGTTGTTTTAGACTAGTATGACAAAATATTGTACTTAGCTCAAGAGAAGTAGCTTGACACAACCGAATGGCGACACGGCAAATGAAATCTGAGGTAACAGGGAGAGGGGAATTCTGGGTAAGAGTTTTAGCTCAAGAGTTTGTAGCTGACACGAGCTTGGAAGATGGCTGGCTTGGTTTTCAAGGTCGGACCCGATACCCACACGTAAGGAATGAACGAGGATTGACAATATCAGATCTTTAATTCTCTTTGGAGGTTAACAGAACAACAACTGGTATTGCATGAACAATGAGAACTATGAAACTCTCAGTCATTTATAAAAACAAATGGCTGGAAGTTAGTGTGGAGGATTAAGGCTTTAAGATCTTAATGAGCTGCATCCTGTAGTAAAGGGTACAGATTTTGATTCTACCTACCTTCATTTGTCTACTGTGTGACTCTAAGCAAGTTACTTAACCAGATAATGCTAGCTTCCATCTAAGGAATAGCTCTAGCTTATCGCTGAAAAATAACTGACTGGGTAATTTTACTGCCCCCTCAGTCTCTTCGGCTTGACATCTACTTCTTTGAAGTAAAAGCAAACACCAAGGGTCTCTGGATGAAAAAGACTGCAGATGACTGCAATTTAGGGGCAGTCATTGAATCTCAAAATGAGTCAGCCATTCTAAGGCCTGGCTCAAACAAATAAATGGTGCCAGAAGCATGGACTAAAAGTAAATGCCAAAAAGTGCATCACTTTATCCTTTGGGAAATTCACTACTTTGGGTCATTACCATATTGACAATACACCCCCAAGAGTCCACCCTATAGTTCAGGATTTGGGAATGTGTGTGGACAGTGACCTAACATTCAACCAATGTGTCCACAGTGGTAAGAAAGCCTTTCAGTATTGCTCAGCTTATAAGCAAAGGAATAGCTTCCAGTTCAGGGATGTCATTGTCCCCCTTTGCTCTTATCAGGCCAATCATGGAGTACAGTGCTGCCCTTGGCACATATCTGGCCAGGCATATGCAGCAACTCAGTTGCCCACAGAAGTTCCTACATAAACTGAATCAAAATACAGTTACTGCCCTCATTAATCCTATAGACTTCTGAGAGAGGACTTGTGTCTGGTTTATAAAGTATCCGCTGTTCCAGTACTGATGGACCTACTACACATCTGCAAGCCAAATGGTATCATCAATACTCATTCCAGGGACCTAAACCTACATCTTGCATATGTTACCACTACTCCGGAATAGACATCCCATCCACGTAAAGCAAAGTTCATCCCTGTTCTAGGAAATTTACCACAGGACTGTCCCCTATACTATTTATGGACAGGGGCAGCACCTAAACATGCTTTCTCACAGTATAGCTCATAAAGATGCGTGGTGGCATTACCTTAGAAGTAATCACTATCTTAACCAGAAGTAATCAATATAAACAAATATAGACCTTGCTACTAATTTGAACAAGGGGATAATCAGTTAGGCTTAAAATGACCCACAGGGACATTTAGGATAGTATTCACGTATGTGGAGACCACTCTGGCAAAAAAGTGGTTTCAATGCAGATTACAAAATGTTTACGTATTTACCATAACAGAAAACAACACAACTGGAAAAACACCTGGGTAAACACCATTTAGTGGCGTTTCTACATTTATGACCTTTAGTAAAAGATACAAGAAAAGCTGTTCACCCCTTTATGAGGTAGTGTAAAAAAATACTCAACACTTTTGATGTTCCAGTCCATACAATATTATCATCAGTTGTTGCTGGGCTGTTGATTTCACCTTTGGTGTTCGTGAAAAAGGGTGCACAGCATTACTGTAATTTACTTCCATGGGTCCCAAAGATTCTACCTCCTCATCAATTCTATTGGAAGTAACATTGTGCTGGGTTGTTTATTCATTACCATGTTGATCATCATTATGGTCACATTCAAATTTCTTGATTTTCTCGCATTCAACACATCATTCTCCTAAATAATCTTGCCTTGAATAGTTTGCATTTTAAAATCACAACTGGTGTCCAAAGTTTTGCTTATAAGAGAAAAAAGATTGAAAATAAAGAAGAGCAAATAACATATTGCTAATATCCTTTTAACTTCCTCCAGTGCAGGGTGCTAGCCCCCCATAGTCCCGAAATTACATATACTAACTCTTAAGATGGCCATACCTCAGAGAAAAGGGAAAATTCAGAAAAAAATGGCCATCTTGGACTTCATATATGTATGCCCATTTTTTGGCCATTCAAACTTCGCACTATGTGGCTCACTACAGCAAGTCTAGACAGTTCAAATGGTTATTTTTATTTATTTATTTTTTTAATGTTAACATTATACCTTATTTTATGCATAACTACACAATGAAGGTGGTACTTACCTTAGTTAGAATGCTGGACAAAGAAAACAGACAAGTGCAACCTTGAGCATAAATGAAAAGCAATCCTTAAAGAAATCTCTCTATAAAATTAATACTGTGATGTGTGATGCTTAAAATATAGAGCGTGCAACTTAAATATCTTTTTGGAAAAAGTAAATGCCATAAGAAACATGATTTTCCTGTAAAAAAAAAGTCTTCGGTTCTGCTAAGTAGTTTGTTTAAATGGGGGGGGGGGGTCTCCAGCATGAAGTAGATGTCCCATATAGGAAAAATCCCCAAGTACGAGGTCCAGTACGTTGGACAGAGTAGTGGGTGTATTCGCTATTTGGTCAAACGTGTTTGCATTCATAAAGTCCAGGAATCTCTGTGCCTGTAGATTTGAGGCCATGTAGGATTCCCAGTCTACAGATGGGAATTAAATTCTCCCACAAGTAGGGTGTTAGGTTGGATGATAAGTGTCTCCAGTGGGTCCATGTATGCATCCTGAGCTTCTTGGGACATGGAGAGTGATCTATAGTTGGGTAGGATATAGTGCAGTATTTTGTAATGGTGATCTGCAAATGGAGGAATTTCAGTGCGTCATCTTGTTTGACCACCCTAAAGGTATGCTTATTTTCTCCACAGGACCTAGTTATGCTTCTTGTTGATATATATTGAGATGCATCCATCTTTAGTCTTTGTTTAGCACTACCAGGGTACTCTCTGCTGCTTCAAAGTATATCTCAGTAACTGCACCAATGTCTATATTCCCGAGTGTGAGGTGGGTTTGGAGGGAGTGTATTTTTTTTTTTTTTTTTTTTTTTTGTTAGGCTGCTTGCTTTGTCAATTTGGCATTGCCTAAAAAGACATAATGAGGTGGATAAAGTTTTATCCAGTATTCAAAAGCCTAGAGGGGAAAGGTGCAGACAATCACTGGCAAAGCAAAGTAGTCTGCCAACCATGTCCTCCCAAGCTGACAAGTATTAGTTTCCTTTAGAAAACACCAGTAAGACAGACAATTATTGAACACAATCATCTTTCGCTCATATTGGGGCATCATCTTTGAGTGATGGTAATATGCAGCTCAGTGCTAGGCTCATACCAGCATGACACACATTGTCAGAGCTCCATAATATCTCTCTCTTCATATAGTCCAGAGATGTACATCTCAGAATATATATAATGGAATCATACTGGCACCTGTGTTGTAATTACTTGTGTGCATATGTGACTTGGCAGATTCTAACGCTAGATAAGCAACTAACAGTTATCCTCTCCTTGTTCGGCCTGGTTTGAATGGCATTAATTGGTTTTATGGAGTTCCCTATGACAAGAGTCCTGGGAAGTGTGTTTGCTTGCCTTAGGGGCTTAATGTTTAGGGGATCCACTGAGAGTCACTGTATGTGTGGTGTTAGGTTGTGTTTTTTTCCAAGTGCCTTTGGGCTTGCCGAGGCATAGCTTTGCCAATGTGCAGTCTAGGTGATTTTTGCTGTTTAGAAAGATTTCTTTTAAGTGCCTTAGCGTGCATTACTCTATGTATATGTTTCTGTGTGTGTGTGTGTGTGTGTGTGTGTGTGTGTGCTATTTGAGGTGGTGGTTGTGTGCATGCTTTCAACAACCTGATATGCTGTTGCATGCAAGAGTTTATCCTCCAGTGTCAGTGTGTAAGTACACGTCACATACTGTGTCTGTTTCTTTAAGGTATAAATGGTTGTCAGTAAACATAAGACAATTGCTGCATTGTCTCAAAATGCTTATATCCACCAAGCTGGCTGGAGATAAGTGAGGAACTTGCATATTCATGCCATCCAATCCTTTTTTGATGAGCTACAATAGGGGTGCTGCATTGGAGTTAAAAGGCTATTAAGGGTGCTTTGTTGGTGCAGACTAATAAGGATGACATATTGGGGCAGTTGGCTAAGCAGTACTAAAATCTACTAACATTTACACAATACTGAATTCTACTAAATCTATTAGTATTGCCACTCAATGCCCATCTAGCTGCTGTAAGCTTGGTGGTGCGCAAGGTATTTGCTCTATGCTTACTGCTTGACAGGGTACAGTGTTATGGGATGTTCTATAGGGAAACTTTGCTTTTTATGTGTTTGCTGCTGTACAGGACACATCTAATCACTGCTGCACCGTAAGCACCTCCACACAAGTATGCTGAATTTATAGCAGCACAGAAGAAAACAGAAAACTAATTAGCCCTCTAGCCAATAAAATGACTATACTGTGAGACCTTCTGCATGTTTTCCAACTCAGATGGACCAGGCAAACACGTCTAGACAAGATGACTAAAGCCAGTTCTCCTAATGTAAAAACACTGTAGACAAGACCAACAGGTGCAATACTACCACAAACCAATTAAACTAGCCAGAAATCCCTTACTTAAGGCAATTTCAAGACAGTTTTACAGCAGAAATGAGAGAAAGAGCATTTTTTTTACCAAAATACAGTGAAAAGCACAAATATAAGCAAGGAAACAGTAGTGATTGCCAAATAAGACTTGCTTAAGTTATTTTGAGTAATCAAAAGTACTTAGCTTTGCCTGGATGGTACTGGATACAAGTGAGATCTGGACAAAAATAAGCAGGAAGCAATACGTATTAAAGGAAGTTTAGTCAAGAGTAATACTGATTTGCTACCAGAAAGAGACATTACAGCATTGTGAAACATTTTGAGACAGTTTCAAATCTTTTCGAGATACAAAATTAATGAAGCTAAAACAAAGGCAGTAGTGGCAAATTATGTACCTACACACAAATTGGGTCAGCAACATTTTTATTTATGGGGACATGATAAAATGAAGTATTTAGAACTATGGATTAAAAATGATTCTGGTGTGGCAGCTAAGGATATGTGGGAAGAGAATAAAAAGATAATACAAACACTGACAAAATGGAAGCTTTGTTATATGGATAGTAAGATATAAGCAATCAAAATTCTTTTAGTCTCTTTAGTTTTATACACAGGTCAGGCATATTTTTATCAACCAGAGGAGAAGTTGTTAATAGCAATTAATAAAGAGCTGAAGGACTTATCTTGGAGGGGAAGACAGCAAGAGTCAAGTGGGATAAGATGATTCTTCTAGTAGAACAGGGGTATTTCAGACCTACACAGTTAAGACTTCCACATATAGTACAAGCAGAAAAAGTATAATTCAAATTGGAAAGGGATAATGGTGAAACAGGGAGGAAGCTCAAGAAACAAGGAGAAACTGGGATTTTGGATGCAGGCCTTTAAAGAGAATAACAATAATCATACATAATATTATATCCATAAAGTAGCTAAAAGTATTCTAAGAAGTAAGCCAATACGGGATTGGAGAAAGGAGATTCTGCCGATAGGAAAGACTAAGGAATATAGACAGTAGGCAAGAGGGGACTGGAATTTATTGGAGAAAGCTGGCAAAGGAACCAAGGTATTAGGAGAAAATGACTAGAGAGGGAAAGATGATAGAATGGGAAGATGCCAAGAATTTATTTGGACTGCAGATTAGAAATTGCCTTCCCTATCAAGGATTGATATCAGAGTATAGGCAAAGAGAAAGAAACACGGGGGTCCTAAATGAAAGACCAGTGCTGGTAGTGTTCTTAGCAGAATCTAGAACAGAAGTTGCCATTAAAAAGGGAATAATTAGTAAAGCATATAAAATATTAAATGATAACTATAAGAATCAATCACAGGAGGTTAGAAATGATTGGGAAGAGAGATTGGATAAGCAATTCACAAAGAATCAATGGAAGGATATATATATATATGTCTCCCAAATATGCAACAAAATCTAGAACATTTAGGATTTTTGCTTGGAAATGTGTACATTGATATTTTTTATACCCCAAGTAGACTTCAGAGAATTTTTCCTCAGGTAGATAGTAAATGTTGGAAGTGTAACTGAGAAAAAAGAGGTAATTGGGAACATATTTTCTGGGAGTGCAGTCAGTTGGTGGACTTTAAAGATTCCCTGTGGGATGCACTGTTGGAGATGCTGGGTGGGCAGATTAGTGTGATGAGGGAGACAATTTTTCTGAGCTATGATACAGGATTGGAATTACCTACACATGGTAAGGCCTTGCTGTCTCGATTTATGGTGGCTACTAAAAAAGCATTTACTAGAAAATGGAAATCAAAATTTAAACCAACTACATTAGAAGTAGTGAATACAGTAAAAGGGATACAACAACTGGAATTGAGATCTTTAGAAAAAGGTAGGACCAAACTACATAGGAAAAAAATGGGAATTGTGGGAACAATACATACAGAGGAGGAATGAAGTTTAAAAGAAGGCAGGACTTAAATGAGCTATGTAATGTTTGACTGCAAATGATTGGGTAGATTATAAGTGATATATAATGTTTGCAACTGGGGGTGTGTCAGTATGGTTTGTGATATAAAATGCTTGCAATTAGGATTGTGTCAGTGTGGTTTGTTTTCATTTATATAAATGTATGACTGCTTATGTCATAAGTGATAGTTTAATAAGGATGCTTCTTGTTTTAAAAAAGGGGGCAGGAATTGAATAATTTATGTAATGCTGCTTAGGTTATATGATATATAGCAATATAGGAAATTACTTAGGCTATTGACCCTGATGCCCTTACAAGCCTAGCCAAGAATTTAGCACATATTCCAACAAGACAGCAACTGATGCCCCAGTTCAGCAGAGACACAGGTGGAATCCCAGGGGTGTATTTTCTGTTTCCCATCCCATTATCCAGATTGCTCTTAAAAAGGGTTAATGAGGTACTCTGCTTGACATGGAGAGGGAGTCTATCCCACAGAAGGGGGATTCTCTAGGATGTAAATCTGTCCTGCCAACAAGTCCTACTGATGTCACGGACCAGCTTGAGGTCATGCATGTGGATCACTTGAGTGGAGCTTGATTTGTGGATATGCAGCAGTCCCATCAAGGTAGGGTCTGAAATTGCTTTATATGTCAGACAGAGGTCACCTCTGAGGAGTCTGTATGAGACTGAGTGGAGGGGCAGGACTTTTAGACAATCTGTGTAAGGTAGATGTTTGATACCCTGGATTTTCCTGGTGAGAAACCTCTGTGCTTTTGTGTTTTTCTCATGTGCTTTGTGAGGTGCATGCCGAAAGGGGCATTGTACTTAAATATGGGTCTTATAAGGGAAAAATACAGGGATGTTATGACCTCCTTGTCCCTGGATGAGATACTCTTACTAGTGAGGTGGGCCATGTAGAAAGCTTTCCACACAACAGAGGCAATATGGTGGTCAAAAGTCAGTTTGCTAGCAACCTGGGTGCCCAATTCCCTCATGACTGATTGCATGCTTAGGATCTTATTAATGTGATAAGTTGTGGAGACATCACTCTCCCCAAAGGGGATGATGATGTATTTATTGGCATTCAGTTTGTGGCCATGTTTCTGGCACCAGTCATTTGTTTGGGTGAGACTCTCTTGGAGGATGTCCACATCACTGGGGGAACTGATGACAGCACCCAGCTTGCAGTCATTCGCAAACTTGATCAGCCATACCCCACTGATTTTGGCCTGCACATCAGAAAAGTATATCCCAAACAACAGATGCCCCAAGAACGATCCCTGGGGTACACAGCTCATTACGGGTCTACTGCTTGAATTGGCTTCTCTTATTTTGACTAGGTGGGTTCTATCAGTGAGCCAGTTTGCTACCCATATGGTAACATACGGATTGATGCCTAGTTGAGACAGTGTATCTATTATACCCAAGTGGGGAATAGTATCAAAGGCTTTGGCCAGGTCAAGGTACACGGTGTACACTGTCTTCCCCTCATCCATGATTTTGGTGACCATCTCAAAGAAGTCAACCAAATTTAATAGGCATGACCTCCCCTTGATGAAACCAAACTGTGTGGGACTGAGTGTTTGGAGATTGCCAATGTCCTTGTTAATGAGGTCCATGATAATCCATTCCATGGCCTTGCAAATTAGGCTAGTTAGGTTGATGGACCTATAATTTCCTGAATCAGTGGACATATCTGAAGCATAATGTTTCATTTTAGCTTAATAGAGTATGATTACATTTATATACATGTAAATGTGCCTAGGTTACAATTCAATAAAGGTGTTTAAAAAAAAAAAAAAAAAAAAAAAGAGTAATACTGGTTTGCTGAGTGTCCACTCAGTATCACAGAGATAAGAAAAACAATGGACATGAGTGGGAAGAGTACTTAAATAGCTTATACAACAGACAATAGCAACAAAAGGGGCTTTTAAAACCAGATTACCATAAAGGGTGGAGGCCAGAGAAACAGCTTTATAAAACCAAAACAGAAAAAGGATGGGAAAAAATTCAAGGAAGAAGCAGGCTAGCTAGGGAGGGATCCATTCAAATAAAGCCAATACTGCAGCTCTTTCAGAAGTTTTAGTTTAATGTCTCAGTAGGGAATTGGGTAGACACACAGGAAAGGGGAAAATAAGGCACTAGAATGGAGCCTTAAGCAGGTAAATGATAATCAGAATGTAAAACTGTTGCAGCAAAACTGGAATATAATTTTATTTATTATTTTATTTTACATTTGTTAACCAGGGAAGTCTGACTGGACAGAGGTCCGTTTTCAGCGGAGCCCCGGGGAGAAAAGCTCCACACAACAATAAGATAATATATGAGTATATATGTTTGACATAATAAGAAAACATATGAGTATATAATTATTCATTCAAGAATACACACAGTCCTACATAGGTGGCAATTTCTAGGTTGTAACAATAGTGAAATATGTTTACTGCTGGGAAGAAAAAAATTAAAAAAAAAAAAAAAATTGTGAGTTTTTTTTTTTTTTTACTACAGGAAGGTTACTTTCTGTTTAGAACCTTACATAATTTAAATAGGTCAACTGGCATTGTAATAGTCTGGATAACAAGTATACAATGAGAGACAGGGAGGAATGGTTGGATCTTGGTAGAATCCTGACAACAGTACAGTGTGTGGATTATCCAGGGGAGTAGCATGGGCAAAGCCAGTTATTTAAGTAATGGGTTTTGAGGAGTTTTTTTTAAATTGGAGGGAGGAGGTGGTAGAAATTAATTGGCCTCGGAGTGAATTCCAGATGTTGGCAATAGAGCAGGCAAAGGGAGATTTCCCAGCTTCATTTTTATGTTTGATGACATTGATGAGGTTTTGATTATTGGATCTTAAGGCTCTAGTGGCAATGTAGGGATGAATTAAATGCTGTTTTTTTTTCTGGATGGTAGTAAAGTTTGTGTGCTATTGAGAGTTGGTTGAGTAAGAGTAGCTGTGGCAACTCAAGCCAATTAAGTTGCCTGAGGGCAAGGCAATGATGGGATCTATAAGAAGCATCAGTGGCAGATTTTGCAATCTTGTTACAAGATTTCATTTTGTTTAGTTTGCTGCAGCGTAGGTTAGTAAATATAGGGGAGGCATAAAGGAGAATAGATAGGAGATGTGTCCTTGCAATAGTGGCTTTGGTATGTTTGGTGAGGAACTGTTTGTAGCATCAGTGGCAAATTTTGCAATCTTGTTACAAGATTTCATTTTGTTTAGCTCGCTGCAGCGTAGGTTAGTAAATATAGGGGAGGCATAAAGGAGAATAGATAGGAGATGTGTCCTTGCAATACTGGCTTTGGTATGTTTGGTGAGGAACTGTTTGTTTCTATACAGGAGACCAAGCTTTTTGTTAACTTTATTGTTTGGGCTGTGTGTGTGTTGAATTTTAGATTATTGTCAATTTCTATGAATAGCAGTTTAGTGTGTGTGTGGTTGGGTTGATTATTATATTATTTTTAGATTTTATGGTAAAGTCATTGTTTAGAGGGTGATATTTCCCAGGACTGAAGAGAATGAGTTTTGTCTTTTTGGGATTAAGAATCAGTTTGATGTTAGTGAACCACGATTCTGCTAGTGTGAAGTTATTTTGAGTTATGGTTTGAAGCTCATTTAGGGTGGGGGCAGCACATATAATAGTATTGTCATCTGCGTATTGCACTTCTGAGGCTGAGAGTGAGGCTGAGGCTATATGGTTAGTAAAAAAAGATAACAGAAACAGGCCGAGGATGGACCCTTGAGGGACACCTCTGGCTATTGGTAATAGGGGGGACAGTTGTCCTTGCCATAGGACTGCTTGCTGATGGTCTGAAAGGTAGTTACTGAGCCGAGATATGGTGGAGGAGCTTATTTTAAGGGTTGATAGAGTGTCTAGGAGCATAGTATGGTTAACAATTTCAAAGGCTTTGGATAAGTCTAAGAATATGGAGGATACGAATAGACCTTTGTTTCTATGGTTATTGATGGTGTCAGCGAATGAGAGTAGTGCTGTGGTGGTGCTATGGGAGGGTCTAAAGCCATGTTGTGACTTAGCTAGTAGGTCATTTTTTAGGAGGAATTGCATGAATTGAGAATGAACAACTCTTTCCAATATTTTAGAAAGGGGAGAAAGAATAGCGATGGGGTGGTAGTTGGTCAGTTCAAGTGATCCTCCTTTATGCAGTGGCATGATATGTGATATTTTCCATGAGTCAGGAACTTTACATTCTGATATTGACCTATTAATTAATTTGGACACTGGGTAGGCTATTACTTTTGATGACATTTGAAGGATATTTGCTGGCAGATTATCAGCTGCCAGAGTGGTTGGTTTAAGTTTTTTGAGGAGCTTAGCAATTGTATTTGTAGAGACTGGGTGCAGGGAAAAGTTGGAGATATGGTTTTGTGAGCTGAGATGGGTAGGGAGTGTCTATTGTTATAGGGGTGCAGGTATTATTTTGGGTGTTAGCTAGGGCTTGGACAGTTTCTGTAAAAAAATTATTAAATTGGGTGGGAATGTTACTGTGGTTATTTGGTAATGCAGGGGTAGGAGTGGTGGATTTTCCTGGGTGCAGCAAGGTATTTATTGTAGCCCAGAATTTTTGAAGGTTGTGAGTTTCCTGCATTGATTTATAGTAGTTAGTTTTGTCAAGCTTGATTTTTTTTTTTTTTTTTGGCTTTGTTCCAGAGTTCTTGATAGTTTTGTCTCACGGTAGTGGTTTTGTTTTTGTGAAACTGTAGCCAGACTTTGTCCCTTTCTTTCATTAACATTTTAGTATCTTTTGTTAGCCATGGGCATAGTTAGTCTTGATTCTAAGAGTTCTAGAGGGTGCGTGATTGTTTACGATTTTTTGGAAAGTTGAACAAAAGTACTGTACGGCTTTGTCTAGAGGTAGTTTTAGGGGAGTTCAATTGCAGCATTTCAGTACATTGGTAAATTCAGTAGGTTTAACAGATTTTTTTGTTACGTATTACCTTGGGGATAGGCTGGTGAGTATGGTGGGGTCGACTCCTAATTAAGTAGGTTGTTTGGTGGTCGCTCAGACTTTCAGGAAGACAACCTGATTGCTGTGCAAGAGTGGGGTCAGATAGCAGAATCCAGTCTAGGATGGACTGGTGTTTGACTGTCTTGTCAGTTCTAGTGGGATCAGATATAATTTAGGTGAACCCATGAAGGTTAATGTAGGTAGAGGTGGTTTGGCTGGTGCAATCAGACCAGTCAATATTAAAGTTGCTTAATAGCATGGTTTCTTGTGGGAGAGAGGCAGCCATCCAGTTTAACAGGCTTTCCAGTTTAGTAGTGCTATTGCCTGGTGGGATATAACCCCCTGCAATAATTTTTTGTTTGTTGGAATTAAGCTTTAATTTGGCAAGAATTAGTTCTACATTTTTGACATCTTCAGAATTACATTCAAACTGTTCACTATTGAGATGATTTTGAAATACCATTGCTACACCTCCCAATTCTGTCTCTGTGTATAATATTATATACAAAGTAATTTCGTTATTATGGTTTTCTGGTTTAAGCCATGTTTCTGTTAACATGGTGATTTCTGGTTTGTAAAGAGCTAGTATGAAGGTCATGTCTTTTGTTAAGGATACTTCTTGCATTTATGTTTACAAGGAGGAGAGAGGAAGCAGGTCTTAGGTATAGAAGATTTGGTTGATTTAAGTTTGTGTTGGTAGACATATTGGGTCCTGGATTAGGATGAATGTCCCCACAGCAAGTGGGTTTTTGGAGAAGGTAAAGGTAGAGTTTGGTCAGTTTCTGTAGTATTTTAGTTTATTTTAGAGAATATTGAGGGTTGGTTTTGCATGTTACTTTATTATATGGGTGGGAGAAAGGATGTGAGGAGTTGAGGTTGCAAGGTGATATAGGGAAATTCCTTAGTTTTAAGGGATTGGTTAGGGGTTCTGTTTGCCATGGTGGAGGGGTGGTGATATAGAGCTGTGAGTGGTAGCAGGAAAGAATAGACAGCTGGAGGAGAGAGAGGATAGTTAATGGGTAAGGTATTAGTTTTAGTAGCTGGGTGCGATACATGTTGGATATGTTTTTAGGCACAGAAAAGAGTTGGGTGTATGTGTGTGTGTGTGTAAGAGCTACTAGTAATTGTAGAGGTTGGTTGTTGATTAAGGGTGTGGTGTAGGGTGTAACTATGGTGGTTGATAGAAATTGCTGTGGGTGTGGTCTATAACTATAAATGTAATTGATGTGGGGGTGGGTGGGAATGGGGTAGGGCAGGGAAGTGAGCCCGAGCGGGGCTGCATCGTCCTGTAGGTGCAGCAGTAAGTAAAAGAAAAAACAATCAGTATTTCTCAAGCATCTGTAAGGGAAAGCTATGTGTTTAGTTTAAGTTTTAAACTTAAAATTGTCTCTTTTTATTTGTTTGCACAAATCGTTGGGGGGACTAAGCAGTAACTAAGCTGAGAGGAAAGCTAAGGTGCTGAATAAAGAGACTGAGATAGGGAGAGGGGAGGCTCTGGGTCAGGAGCTGAGCAAGGTTTTGCATGGGAGAATGGGGATCAGAGTAAGATATTAATGGTGGTAGTAAGTAGAGGAATGAGGGACTATATTAGTGGGAGGTTGGGGAGTAGAAGGAAAGGACTGGCAGAGAGAGTGACTGGGTGTAAGGTTAGGTAGGTGGGTGCATGGCTTGGAGGGTTAAGAGAGCAAGGGTAATGGGGTGGAGGGTAGAGATGTGCTTTAGCTGACCAGGAGCCGTACTTTTAAGGAGGCACAAACAGTAAGCACACAGCTATATTTTACAAAGTGGGTAGAGAAGGACAGGATTACTCAGTATAACATATATTATTAATTGACTGCACTGTTGCTGGAGAGGAATTCCACCAAGGAGCAACACTTGTAGATGGAGTGGGTGTTCTTCAGATTTGACTGGGGTTTAGGTAAAAAGCCTTTTTTATTTTGGTGCCAGGGACCTGTACAGCAAAGAGAGAGAGAGAGAATAAGGATGAGGTAAGAAGAGCAGTGTTATTTTAGGTAAGGCAGTAGAGTGGAGAAAGTGATGGACATAAAAGAGGGGAGAGGGTACTTATGAGGGTTCAGTAGTAGAGGCAGCAGGAGGGTTACAGAATACAGGGATAAGAGATTCAAAATGCTAAAGGTGAGTAGTTACAAGAACAGGTAGGAGAGATAAGAGGGTTATGAGGGAAAAAGATTGCTCAGAAAGGAATAGTTAAGGAACAGACAGGAGAGCTAGCAAAGTATTAAGACTAGAGATAGGTAAAAGTGAAAAGCTACCAGAGTAGGTTTAGTAAAAAAAACAACTTTTAGTAATAAACACAGCTAACAAAAACCCTTAACTATGTGTTCAACACAGCTAGAAAAATCCCTTAACCATGTACAAACTATAGAGAATTGAAGAGGGAAACATCGTAACAGTACTATAACCATACAAACTAGCAACAGTTGGCTGTACCAGTTTGCCTCTGCCAAGTACAGCTTAATGGAATAGAGATAGTCTTACACTTCTGAAAAAGTAGTTGAAATGTACACATTAATGGCCTCTGGTTCTAATAGATGGTCACTGCTGAACAGGATAGTAGTTCTTGACCTTTAATACTTCTAATAAAAATAAGTGAATAGAAGGTTCTGGCCTATCAGGATGGCTTATATATGATGCAGCCTAGGTCTTTCAGCAGTGCCATCTAACACTTTATTCCAGCGTATTTGTTGAACGTAAGCACAGAAGCACAAATACTGAAAGTCTACTACAGTTTACAGTACCAGACTATACAGAAATTCACTGTTTATGGACAAATACAGTAACAAATGACTGAATAAGACTCAAATCTTCAGTACTTTATAGTTCTGCCAGAAATGGAAACAAAACTACAAGATTAAGACCAACAGAGTGTAAAATACAAATGTCTAGCTTTTACAAGTAATTCTACTTGTGGAGATAGAACTGCAGCTGTTTTTCTTTCGGCTTTTCCTGGTTAGAGGTCGCCACAGTGGCACTCCGGTCCGCTAATGATTGTCAGTTGATTTTTAAGGTGCCGAGGTGCCAGCCTGACACCCAACCTTCAACGAAGGCACGCCCATTCACACATGTCTTTCGAATGCCACTCGACCACCGGGAGGACATGCAGACTCCACACAGAAGGTGCTCCAGCCAAGAATCGAATGGGGAACCTCTTGCTGTGAGGTGACAATGCTACCGCTGCACCACCGTGGCTGATTGGAGATAGAACTGCAGTACAATGAAGAAATATGATCCTCCCACAACTGCAAATTAAGCTATAAGACTGAAATCCCAGAGCAACCTAAAAATGCAAACAGGTAACTTTTTTTCACTAAAACATGGTAAAGAAAAGTACAAAGATCATCACACAGGTTACTATAAGTACAACATGAATTTTTAAGCAGAATTGAAATCATAGTTTTTTTTTTTACCCTTTTTGACGAAAAGCTTGTTACTCACAATTGAGGGCACCTCTCCAAGTCTTGCATAAAAAGCTTATAGCCTGAAGTGGCCTACTACCACTGCCATGAGCTTTGGGAACATGCTAATTGCTAACGTATGAAACTTCTTACCAATTTTCGCTATCTTTTTGTGCAAATACATTTCCTGCAGATACAAACACATCATTTAATTTAATCTTGGCAGATATGGGAAGAGATTCTGAAGGCATACTATGCAGAAGGACTCTAAGTATTGATGTGTTTAGGCTACTTGTGCATTGAACTAGCCTGCCATTTCTTAATATTTTATACCCAAAGAAAATATGGAATAGTATCCTTGCTGGTCTGGTGGGAATCTGATTGCTCTTTTGTCAAGCAGCTTCTGTATTTTTGTCTTTGCCTGGAATGGAACATCTAGTATATGCAGAGAAAGGCTACGCATGGAGAAGAGAGGCAACACAAAACCTCTTCTTTTAAGCTCCCTTGTCCATGCTTCCCTGGTTCTGGAAAACCAACATGACCCATGCAGAAACAACCTCCCTCACCATCTCTAATCAAAGATGGTCACAACAGAACTCAGAATTGCTGTGAAACACCATTGACTTGGTCACAGTAGCCTTGAAAACTTCTAAAATCCCCATCCCTCAGGCCAACAATTATACTGGAATCCAGCTAAGAAAGGCTGCAGTGATCCAGCAATTTCTTGTTATAGTTGATGTCTGTGATACAACCTTGACTACTAACTAGTTATTCTGGAAAAGGGGTGCTGTACAGGACTGAACTTAACATCTACAGCTTAAACATTTTTCCTTCTCTTTCATGCTATTGAAGTACTGAAGTGAAAATTACTTTCTAGTCCAAACAGCAGGAGTTAGTCAGGGAACTCTCTTGCAATTAAGACCTAGGGATGGCCTAATGTTAAAAGGATAGACCAAAGGCTTATACAGTATAGCTACTGACTGGATCATTTGACTACAGTGAGGTTAATTAAGCAGCAGCAGTATGATAACTGGATGAACTAATCACACATGACTTTATAGGCTGTCCTTGATAAGGGAACTGAGATGACATCACAAATACTGCTATGGTGTAAATAAAGTGTGCTTTACATAGTCAGCATATGTAGTAAGTGTAACAAATTCTAAAAAAGGATGTGACATTTTGTGTGTTATGGCATTTGTGCTATTTTTGTTGCTGGTGTGCGTTAAACAGCTGTTAATGCAAACACAAGGTGCAACATTATGTTGTTCTAATGGAGGACATCATACAAATCTGAGGTGTGACATTTTTACAAAATGTGACTGTTCCTGCTGCTAGAAAATAAAAGCAGCAGATGATATACGAGCATGCTTAGGAAATGTTTGGAGGAAACAGAAGACTGCACAAGAACAATGTTTCTTCACATCAAGCTTGGTTTACTAAGATTTGGCTGTGTACCTATATTTCACTGCTACTTGGGACACAGTATGTCAACATGGTCTGCATATATTTAACACACCTGGAGTCTCTATCTACAAGAGTGTTACATTAACTTTTACATGCAGTTTAGAAACTGTAACAGGATCTCATACTACCTAAAGTATATGTACTATAAGTCCTTTGAAAAAAAATCTATAATAGAATCTGAGAACCATCAAAGAAACAATGAGAGAATCAAAAGAAAACTAAATATATCTTATACTGTGAAGTATCTTATGCTATTATCTGTTTAAATGTTTACTACATTTGTAAACAGAAACTTTTGTAACTGCATCTCAGCCTATATTAGCTCTGGATGTGATAAGAAAGGCTCAGCTGACCAGTCCACTTACCCAGTTATCAAACTGCAATAAATAAATCAGAGTCTCACTATAAAGCTGATACAAGAAAATCTTCAATTGACAATGTGGAGAGAAAGACTATGAGAAAAATAAAAGGAAAATACCTGAGTTGAAAATATCAATACTATCGATCTGCTAAGTCAAAGTGCATTCTCCCCAACAGACAAAATATACATATGAAAACGTACAGTCCACAAGGACCAACCAACCAACCAGTAAACCAAAAATAAAAATATATCTGGACAACGTAGGTCAGCCGCTTCACTTTATTGTAAAAACAACAACCAAACGACTAAGCGCTTTCGCCAATCACACTATGGTGAATTGAATTAACATCATGAAACATCACTTCCTTTTAGCATAATAAAAATCTGACATATTAGTAAAACATCATGCCAAACACCCATTCACTTCCCTGCAATCTGTACTACCTGCGATAGTTTCTATGTAAGTAAAACTATTCGCACGCTTTGGGATAGGATATCAGAGCATTTGAGGTCCATTAAGAACAAAAATGTGCATAATGCACTATATTTGCACAGTACTCAATGTGTGAATTTTAAAATAATTATCTTTTTTGTGGTGGACAGGGTCTACAACAGAGAGAGAGGAGGTGACCTTAAAACAGACATTGAGACTAAGGACTTTAAATGGCAGCTTAGGCTCAACGCTCTGAGCCCGCACGGGTTAAATGACAACATTTCCCTAATGCCAGTTTTGAAACAAAGGGCAAATGTGATTTAATATTGCATTTATTTGTTTATTACAGAACTACATCAGCTTTCTTTATACAACTAACAACATTTTTATATATTTTGTGTATGAAAAGTGTTTTTTTAATTTAATTTTAAAATCCTTTTGTCCCAGTTTCATGAGGGTGTTACACTGTTTTGTTAACAAAACTTTAATGAAGGAAAGTGAATGGTTGTTTGGTATGATGCTTTACTAATATATCGTATTTTATTATGCTAAAAAGAAGTGATGTTTCATGATGTTAATTCAAGTGTGATTATTGATTGGTGGGAATGGATTCAAAGAACAGTATATAAACGATTGTTTTATCTGATCCAAATGACTCTGAAGAAGCCATAGTGTGCTTGGCGAAAGCGCTTAGTCATTTGGTTGTTGTTTTTACAATAAAGTGAAGAAGCTGACCTACGTTGTCCGGATATATTTTTATTTTTGGTTTACTGGTTGGTTGGTCCTTGTGGACTGCTTGTGTTTTTTTCTAAGTTTTTTATCCAGTTTTGTGGTCTGCTACGTTTTGCACAGTATACATTGGTAATGGAAGCTGCCATTAGGGAACTTACGAGCTCGGTACAAAAGCTCACGACTTTGGTTTTACGAGAGGGAGCCAATGCAAATGATTTGGGCATAAATACTCTCACCAGTACCCAAGCAGGCTTATTCACTCTGCATTCACCTTTAATTGATGGTATGGTAAATGCTAACAATAGTGTCAAGAACAGTTCTGCTGACAATGACAATCAACTGGGTGGGTGTATAATTCTAATGCTAATCCTGTCTCCAATGGCAACCAACGGAAAGGACGTGACTTCGCAGAATGATTTCGGTTACCAGAAATGGACTTCTCAAACCTGAACAAGGCGAGGAGCAGTATGTCTTCCCTAAAGATCCAAATAGAGAACTTCGAAAAGGTCCATCAAAGATACAGAGCTCTACAGTTCGACAATATGTTTCTATCAAAGTCGCTGACTCTCAATCAAGTTCCCAAGGGGCTGAGACTGTGGAAACATCCCATGGGTGTGGATTCAGGTACAACAGCATACGGCAAATTGATCGGGCTTTTTGATAAGGCTGGGTTGGAGATGATGGACATAATTCTTAGAAACAACCAAAGTAAGTTAGCTAAATTGCAAGAAGAAATCACTATGTTAAATCAAAGCATTATGAATGACTTACTTTTTGTACAGTACAGGAATAGTTATTTGAAAGTTTTAAATAACAGAGGAATTTGTTAAAAAGAATGTGCATGTGAAACAAAAAAAATTACTAGAGACACCAATGATTACAAAATGAATTTGGCATATCCAGTGGACTCTACCCACAGGATGTTTAATATAATGCATGACAATAGCAACAGGGTTGACTGTAATGACCAGGAAATATTGTTGGACAATGAGAATGATGAAATACACCCTCATGATGATGAACATTTTTTGGAACAGACTTCCCAAATGAGGAGGTCAGAAAGACTGGGGAACAGAGGTTACGGGCATTTCCAACTGAATGGACAGTACAACAAGGGTGGCCAAGGGGGGAAGAGGAGATATTAAGGGAAAATTGGATGTCTTTCAATACACCCTGTAATGATTTGGATGACAGTGACCTTAACAATGGTCAAATGGTTTATGTACACAAAAAGCAAGGATTTACTATATATAACTACACTAACATGGTGATACACAATGCTCATTTTGATTTAAGTAAAGGCACAACTTTTCTGCCCAATTTTCGTGTTGATATAGCAGATGTTCTAACAAACCTAAAATTATACACTAGACAGTTACATTTGAAAATGTTTTTTTCTTGTAATCAAGTTAATTGTAATTTGAACAAAGATCAGTCATTACAGAGGAAAAGTATTTTCATTCCCTGCCATAACCCAGACATTCTGGCCTTTGAAAAACTATGTGAGAAAGATTTTAGAAAAATTGTAATTGAGAATAAAGGTGGTGCAGACAATTTGACCCCCGATGAAAGAAAAACCTTATTAGATTTAGTTAAAAATAGAGATCACAGATACATGAAACCAGACAAGGGAGGGGGCATTGTTGTTATGACTACCATAGATTACAGTTCCAAGATGTATGAGATCCTTAATGATGTAGACACATACGATAGAGTGTCTAGGAATGAAGTGAATAGAGCTTACACTAATATTGACCTGTGTTTACTAGACAGATTATTTCAGGGAGTACTGGCTCAAGCAGAATTCAGTTATTTAAGTGTTGACTACCCAATTATGCCGGTCATCTTCGGTATCCCAAAAGTCCACAAAGATTTATACAACCCACCATTTAGACCTATAGTGGCTGCAAAAGGTTCCAAGACAGAACCTCTTGCAGCATTTGTGGACAAATGGGCTAAGGTACCCTTGGAGTGTGCTGAGCATATTCTTAAGGACTCCTGGCATTGCTTAGAAAGTTTAAGAACACTGGGTGATGATGAAAATTACACATTTCTTACAACAGATGTGATAAATGTATTCACAGTAATACCTCACGATCAGGGGGTTAGTTATGTTCCATGAATGTCTCTTGAATAGCAATACGATTGACAAAACCAAACTCAATCTCCTGCTGGAACTTACGGAGGTAATACTGAAAAACAATTTTTTATGTTTTGAAGAACTTTTCCATCAACGGACAGGGGTAGCGATGGGGGCCAGGTGTGTTCCTGTCTTTGCTAACCTACCCCTCTTTCATTGGGAAGAACAATATATGTTTTCTTCAAAATTTATGAACAGCATCAAGCTATACAACAGATTTTTGGATGATATACTCATTCTGTGGAAAGGTAACAAAACTGAACCTAGGGAGTTTATTGATTACTTGAACAGTACAACCTCTTTCTTCAGATTCACATTTACTTGGCATCCATGTGAAATTAATTTTTAGATATAAAATTGACCAAGACACTAAAAGGTTTAAATAGTAACATCTATAGGAAAGAAACATATTCTAACTCCTTGTTACATTTTAAAAGTTGCCATCCATTGCATCAAAGGAAGAGTATCATTAAAGGACAAATGGTGAGAACATCCCATTTAGTTAGTGATAATAGTACCTTTAAAGATGAGATATACAAGTTGATTGGAATGTTCCTTGATAGGGGTTACTCTAAAACTGTTATTGAGTGTTAAGAAAGAGATTATGAAGAAAAAAATACTGCTTTTACCCTGATTTTAAGAAACAGCAATGTAACAACACAGATAGAAAAAGCATTTAAAACATCAGATGTTTTTATACTAAAATATAATTTGGCCTCCCAACTGGTTTCAGCCTTGAATAAATGCTGGAATGATTCCTTGGATGCAAGTACAAAACTGAAATTGGGTAGTGAGCCCAAAGTAGTTTTCAGTAGGGGAAAGAACATTAAAAATACAAACACAATGTGTACACAAAACACCATACTTCTTTGATGTTTAAGTGCGGTGCATGTAGATATTGCAGATTCATAAATGATGGACCATGTGTGTTGATCAAGAATTATAATTTCTCTATAGGATGCTCGGGGAAATGTAAATGTAATACGTTTATGCTAGTATAAGTTGCAACCTGTACTGCCTGCGATAGTTTCTATGTAGGTAAAACTATTTGCAGGCTTTGGGACAGGATACCAGAGCATTTGAGGGCCATTAAGAACAAAAATGTGCATAATGCACTATATCTGCATAGTACTCAATGTGTGAATTTTAAAAAAATTATCTTTTTTATGGTGGATAGGGTCTACAGCAAAGAGAGAGGAGGTGACCTTAAAACAGACATTGAGGCTAAGGAATTTAAATGGCAACTTAGGCTCAACGGTCTGAGCCCACCCAGATTAAATGACAGCATTTCCCTAATGACAATTTTGAAACAAAGGGCAAATGTGATTTAATATTGCATTTACTTGTTTGTTACAGAACTACATCAGGTTTCTTTATACAACTAACTACATTTTTATATATTTTGTGTACAAAAGTGTTTTTTAATTTAATTTCAAAATCCTTTTGTCCCAGTTTCATGAGGATGTTACACTGTTTTAACAAAACTTTTATGAAGGGAAGTGAATGGTTGGTTGGCATGATGTTTTACCAATATGTCAGTATTTTATTATGCTAAAAGGAAGTGATGTTTCATGATATTAATTCAAGTGTGATTATTGATTGGTGGGAATGGATTCAAAGCACAGTATATAAACGATTGATTTATTTGATCCAAATGACTCTGAAGAAGCCATAGTGTGATTGGCGTAAGCGCTAAGTCGTTTGGTTGTTGTTTTTACAATAAAGTGAAGCGGCTGACCTACGTTGTCCAGATATAAAATATACATATGAGCCCATGCAAACATTTATATGTATATATGGGTTCCTTACTATTATCACAAGTATGTTTGTTCCACAGAGGGAACTAGAGGTCTCTTTATGTGAACATTCTTTTTAGCAAATGTCTATTTTTTTTCTAACAGTTTTGTTGAAAGAGATAAGTGGGTTTGTATTAGGGGTGAAAGTGTCAGTATGAGTGCTTGTGGGTTAGGATTAGAGTATGGGCTGGGTAAGGGGATAGGATTTAGTGTGTGTGTGTGTTAGTGCCAGCTTAAGAGGTAGGTAACGGAATAGCCTTAGAGTATGTGCGTGTGCGAGTGTGTGTGTGTGTGTGTGTGTGTGTGTGTGTGTGTGTGTGTGTGTGTGTGTGTGTGTGTGCGTGCTCCTGGGTTAGGGTTATAGCAAGGGTTAGGTAAAGCAATGGGTTTAATGTGTCTGAGCATTTGCAGGTTAAGAATACCCCAACACCTCCCAGGAATTTTATATATGTACACATATATAGGGAGTACAATTCCAAGGTCACACAACAATGGAGAGAAAGCAGTTTCAGTGAACTGCCTCTGATTTCTTTGCATTTGCTGAAATTACCTTTGACAAGATTAACTGGTTCCCCCATTTAACCAGGTATGATTTTATTTTTGTGTTAGGTTTCCTAGCCTTCTCCATAATATTTAGCATGTCCTTGAAATACTTATACTTAATTGAAATCAGAATAAGATTACCAAAGCTGTCAGCCTTAAAATGGCCAGATTTGGGTGCTATAGTGAACTCCTTTTGTGTCAAGAGGTCAGCATCCTGAGGCAATACTTGGCATTTTCCTCATGCCTATTTATTCAGGAGAAGGAATTGTCATTGTCTTGGCAAAAACAGTGTTATTAGAATTACTTCTGATCTTTTCGCCTTTATTTTGAGTAGTATCCTGAGAATCCAAAGTGTAAAGGAACAGACCGATTCAATTCAGGGAAAAGGTATTTGTTTCACAGGCTTCTGGAGTTCCTGCCCTGCCAAACAACTTTCTCAGCTACATGCTCAAATGGGAGGCAAACATGTTTGTTTCTAGTACACCCCACAGTATAGTTCAGCATCCATTCATGGTTGGGGTGGGGGAGGGTTGTGTTTAGAATCAACTCAGCCTGTCTGCTAACTAATTTTGCCGAGACAGGATACAAGATGCAGTAAGTCACATTCCCACCTTCAATGTCATCTTCTAAGGCTTTGCATGGCCAGTATGCAGAGCAGGACTAAACATTGAGAAAGGGTGTAATACCTGAAAGCTTTGTCTTGTTATAAAGGTTGTTTTTTTGCTCAGCATTCTTGTTATTTTTGGATTTATTGACACAGTGGGTTGTGTCCTTCCTCCTTTTGCCAGGTGTAGGGAGAGACAGCTAATTTTTCAAGTGAAATTACTGCTATATTTAGGAATTTCAGCCTGAAATACTGGTTTTACAGACTGGGCTGTCGTTCCCTTTTTGCTCATTTTTTTTTTTAAATGCCTCAGCAGTGAGTCAAAAGATGAGATCCTTATTTAATAGGGCTTTTAAGATCCCTGTCTTCATATTATCTGTCAGGAGCATGGTCCTTAGCCAATTAAGTCTCCATATGACAGAACAAGTAGCTGCTGTTCTGCATGATGTACCTACAATATCATAGCAACATTTATAGGAATGGTTGGTGACCTGGAAAGAGAGGTCACATAGGTTCAGCATCTTTTGCTTCAAATCTTTGCCATAAACCCCCTCTGTCATAGTCCTCCTCATCTCCAGTACAGACTGCTTGGTGGAAAGCATATGGGACTGGGAGTTTCAGGCTTTGAAGAAAAGGGAAGAGTAAACTTTTTTCCTAAAATATGTTCAGTGCTCTATTCTCGTCACTGGGAACATGGTTCTTGGTTGGGGTCAATGATACTCCCTTGCTGAGGTTTGACACCATATGTGGATCACTAAAATGGTTCAATCCTTAAGACTGGAGAAACAATCAGGCTTTCTAGAAGAAAGGAAAAGAGACTCAGACCCAAAAATTAATCATAAAACACGTCATCCAGGACAGCTAGCAGTGTAGACTTCGGTAAACCCATATAATCTCTGCTGGGCTTCAGAATATATTATAGTTTTCCTCTGGAAAACATCCTTCATCCTTTGAAATGACTCTGCACAGGAAAAATATTCTGGTGATGGAGCAGAGGGTAAGGCATCTTTAGTAACAACTAAAGAAGCATCTAAATACAAAGACATAACATTTACTAAGTACCTTCATCCTAAATTCAAGGACTTCACCAGAAAAGCAATACAACAAAAATGATCTTAATTTATGAGCTTACAATAAATTTCACTGGACAACAATGCTCAGCTGACTCACATATAAATCAATTAAATCACCAATTAGTAGTTAAAACTAATAAAGTAATAAGTAAAAAATACAGATTACATATGTATTTTATCACATTTTTAACATTTCTTTAATTTTCTAGACTTTAAAAACATTTAATGTTAGTTATGCCATTTAAACTAGGTATCTGATCAGCTTGCAATCTTAATTGCCACAATAGGGCATCTTTGGTGTCAGAGTCACATTATTCAGCAGATGGAATCTGACCCACATATGCCAGCTCATTTGTCTCTGGGTCATAGAGTCCCCCTTCAGAGGGTCCACTCTTCCCTTTTTTGAAGGGAGCCTGCATGTATTATGAAAGCTGAAAGTCTAACCTCAAAAAGGACTTTATCAGCTTTATTAGGGAGTAAGTAGAACCCTGGGAAGTGACATGTGAGATTTCTTGTCTGATTTAGGCTGATGCTTTGAGATTCATTACTTTCTGCCTCATGGTTTTGGAAACAGCAAACCTAGAGGCTTCAGGCAATTGGTGGAGAATCAAAACCTCAATTCAGTCACAGAAAACCTTGAGTACTAGGATTTTGGGGATTCCACCCTCCCCTTCTGAAATCACAAGAAGAACCACCACAGGCCCTTCAGACTCATGCTGCAAGTTGGCTATGTTGATCCTGGAGGATGTACAAATACCTATGGCATAAGCTCATGCAAAGTGGGCAAACCAAGGGTCTCATCCAAATACTCTCTGCAGGCAGGGGCTTTGAAACAACTCTTCAGGTGTAGGGGATCACAAGGAAACTTACTCTTCCAAGATCTTCTCTCCTTTTACTGATATGTTTTTTCATTGGTAAGAGGCTTTAGCATATGCCATGGTGGTTTCATACCAGGCTGTCATCCTTTTTGAATGCAAACTCCTCAGGGAAAAAAGTAAATGTAAACAATAGTCCACATCAAGCTATGAGCTGATGCAGAAAACCTATTATGAAAATCCTTGTGGGCAATTAGCTCTCCTCACATCAGTTTTTAACTTTAAAAAAAGAACCCATCAGAACTACATATGAACCAAACAATGTAGCAGACTACAACAGAAAAAAATCCCTTACCTGACTGATAGAAGCAGGCTGACTGAATGCTGTGAAACACATATGGCTATATACACTGAACTTCAAGAAAGATCTGTAGATTTATTTACATTTGCTTACCAGGGTAGTGCACTGATCTCAATGGACCATTTGCAAGCACAGCCCAGGAGAACAGAATCACATAAGAAATGAACAAAACATATTTACAGATGCAAGGATATGCTAAAAATATACATATTTACAGATGCAAAATATGCTACAACATTTAGTTCAAGAAACAGTCTACAAGGTGACATTGTCTTATGCACCCTTTCTACTACCCAACATCCCTTCGCTTTGGTGGTAGAACATCAGCTAAAGTTCTGGGGAAGGGTAAAGCATTGGAAGACAGACTGGTCACACGCTACCTGCAAGCAAAATATCCTACATGTGAGGACTGCAACAATGAATACTACAATAAACATTTTTGGGAGCTGGGGGAAGACAAGATCAACTACAATAGGAGACGGTTCACCAAATGTACTTTCCTCTCAAAACATTCCATGTATTAAAAATCAGCGTCAGAACCATTAGATCTGAACAATTTAAAACTTTCCATCTTTATACCTAATCTTTGATGCATGCCTTTTTAAGCACCTATATTAAATCATGACATCAGATATGGGCACAAATGAATTAATAAAGGGAGAAAATAGATTCATGGATTACACGTATTTTCTTTCTTTTCAACAATTATTTACTCCAACACTACATAAATTGCCTTCCCTTAAACCTGATTCCTCCTCCTGAGAAGAGAATATAAATTATTCCTAGCAATTATATATGACAGTTTTCTGACTATTTACAGCTTTTGGCTTTCATGCACATACTAATGTTTAGCAGACAGATTTTTAAGCAGTTTTTCCTCACCTCCATTAGAATCTATGTCACACTTTCATAACCTTTTGCTTCAATAAAAACACACAAAAAAAGTTGATTTTCAGAATCCCATCCCCTTTTAACAGAAACAAACAAAGCTATGTGCATAAGTTTGCCAGTTCAGACCTGATCCTTTGTCCCAAAATCAATAACTGCAGCTACAGGCATTACCTAATCTAAAAGTGTTACCCATGATAAAATGCATGTTACAGTCTGTGATCTCACTTACACTGATTTCCATCTCTTATCATATTGACTTCCTTCCATATGTAAAAAAACAGCTTGCATTCTTTCAGTAAAGATCAGCATTTAGCCCTAAGAAAAAGTAACCTGGCTACCTTTAAATATACAAGCTAAATTGTGAACTACTCAACCACTCCTTTTTGGCATTTACTTCTCGGAAGTCAAGGCCAATGTCAATGGTCTCTGGCTGACTAAATTTGCAGATAATTGCAAATTAGGAGCCATCACTGAATCTCACACTGACACAAATGTTCTCCAGAAAGTGCTGACACAGACAAACAACTGGTGTCAGAGCCATGGACTAAAACAAAATGCCAAGAAATGCATAACAGCATCCTTGGGGAAGTCATCCATCCCTGGTAACTGCCATATTGACAACACACCCCTTAAAGTTGATGCAGTAGTCAGGGACTTAGGGACACACATAGACAGTAGTCTAACCTTTGATCATCGTGTGTCTACAGTGGTGAGGAAATCATTCTATGCTGCACAACTTATAAACAAAGGTATGGCATCTAAGTCCATGTAGTCATTGTACCACTGTATTCAGCATTCGTCAGACCAATCATCGAGTACAATGCCCCCTTTGGTATGTACCTAACCAGGCATATCCAACAATTGGTACATCCGCAGAGGTTCCTCACTAAAAGAATACAGGGCATAAGTAATAAGTCCTATGCAGACTGCCTCAAGGCCCTATCCTTCTATTCTTTCTCCTACAGGCTTATGAGGAAAGATCTATGCCTGGCATGTGGGGCATTATCAGACCCCACTTTTATGGACTTCCTGCATATCCACAAAATAAACAGTACCAGAATTACCCATTCTAAAGACTTAAACCTTGCCTGTGATATAAATAGGACCTGCTGGAGAAATAGGCATGTATCCCAGAGACTACCCCATCTATGGATCAGGCTCCCCATCCATGTGAAGCAGAGTTCCTCCCTAACCCAATTCAAGTGCAACTTGGATGGGAATCCCGAAATTCATTCCTGTTTTGGCACCTACATCTCTAATGGAAACAGGTAACCTGTAAATGATTCATCTCACAGGCCCATGCTTACATTTATCAAGGGTATCATAACTTGTCAGAGATTTGGGTTGCATGGTTAAGCTTAAAAAGTCCCTTGTGGTCGTTAGCCTAGTAAACACCTATGAATCTATAAATGCATTAAAGCTTTAAAGACTACTTTGGAAGCTACTACTACTCATTCACTTCCTGTAGTTTCAAACTATTTTTCACTGAACTGTTTGCCACTGCACTTTGAAATATTACATTTCTTACAGCAAATAGTGCTCAGAACTCTCATAATTAATTGCTTGCCCCCTGTGGCAGCTTGTCTCCAAGTAAAAGCAGATAGCAATTAGAAAAAAGTTAACAAGTTTGGAGGTGCATGAATGAATCTTTCTAAATTTCACTCAAAACACAATGTACAGACTTCCCCTAGTCAACTACCTACACCTGCAGACTTCTTGTCTCTCAAAAGCATTTGCTAATGGAAAAAGAAACAAGCTAATAAATTTGCAGATGCAAGAAACCTATCACTTTCCATGCTTTTCGTCATTTTGTCTTACTTCTCAAACTTATTTGCTTAAAAAAACCTTCGTCTGCAGCTTAAACCAAGAACATTATTCTACCTACCCACCCTTACAAAAGGGGAGGGAAATTACCATCTTAATTCTAAATATATCAATACTCTTTTTACACCTCCACCCCAGTAGCCAAAGATCACAATGTTACATTAAGTTTAACTTGCTTCTGACCAGCATTTTCTATGTTGTCACAGTAGAAAGCCTGTGTATTTTACAACTATGAGTACTTGCTTGGTTTAACATTTTAATATATACATCAGCCACTGACCTCACATTTAAAATACCCAAGTGGACATTATGCAAACTGCTTTACAATATAACATGCAATTTTCATCATAAATTTTGTATAAATATTAAGAACAAAAACTGTTTTTACTTGGTTACTTTTTTACTCACTTCAGTATCCTTCTAAATATTAATGACAAAGCCTGCTATTGGCTTTACACTTCACCCACAAGTTTAACAAAGTCAACAAAATTCCAGCCTCTCTCAATAACGTTTTCCTGCAAAGCATATTTCAATTCTATTCCTATATCAAGTTAGATTGATGCTTTATGGTCTCCCATTTATTCACCAAGTTCAGTGTTGCTGGCCTTCTTGATAATATCCATCTCCCAACACCAGTCAGCTCCTATACACTGGCAAAATCTATCTTGCCATCAGACAAAAAGCAAAGTCCCCTTCACCTTGTTTGTTTATTCTTTGTTGGATAAACATTTCTATTTCCTCCTAAGCCTGTTCTGCATTAAAAAAAAAGTCTTTGATTCTCCAGGAAAAAATATTCTGAAGACAGCTGGGATATATAGTAGCATGAATCTCACACTCGTCTCTCAACATTTCCTGATTGCTGGGATAAGCTTGCTTCTCTTCAGGCTGGTGCACAGTGAACAATCATTTTTGCAAAGACTCTAGTTCCGATTTTTAATAATTTGTCAGGATCAACGTTTTCTGCTGGTATGATTGCATCTTTACTAATACAGCTTTTGTTTTCTCATGACCAGATTTGGGGCATACACTTGATGTGCAAGTTCAATCAACATATCCTGCTGTGGAACATCAGTTGTTTATTTGTACTTTCATTAAATTAATACTCTGTTCCTTCCAGATGTTCAGTATATTGATCATTGCTGTAGTAGCATTAGCTATATGGGTTATATTCTGCCAAGTACAACAGCTAGCCAGCTTCCAAAACATCATGGCATCTTCCACACACCCAAATTGTCAAGCATCTTGACTTGACCTGACTAAAAGACAAGGCTGGGAGTGAAGCTTTCACAGCTTTAATGCCATTGAAGAGTACCCCCCCCCCTGGAGACTTGCAAGGAATGATGGTTGACTTCTGCTCCCATTTGCTGGAGGGAGGAATAACTTCAATTTTCGTAAATTTGTTTATGTTTATTACTTTCGTTCTCACAAAAGTTATTTTAAAGGAGTGTTATATTTTAATGGACTGCCCCAAAATTATAACATAGTTTTAAACTGTGGGCTGTTTTTTCTGTTAGTTTAAAAGTGGTGTAAAATAACTGATTTTTTGTTTCTGTGGAGATATTCTGTCCATTTTTACTTCTGTGGGGCTGACATAGTGTTTTAAATTGCTTGTTAATGTGTTTTGGTGTCAAAAAAGTAACTTCTATGGTCTGGTAGTGTCTACCAGTAATTGCTGTTTCTCTTTTCTGGGAAAGAGGCACCATTTTTGGCTTGACCACGGAAAAGACTACTGGTCCCATAGACAGTCCTTCCAGCTAGAAGAAGAAAAAAAAAAAGCAAACAGCCTTTAGTACCACCATTTGCCTCAGCTGCTGGTGGGTCTATATGCTGTTGCTATTTGTATCTCAGACCACTCATCTTTTACCCCATATTTCTCTGGTGTAGCACAGATGGACTGGGGGTTAGCCATGTCTGCTGAAGTTCTTAGAATCCTATCAGTGGGCATGGAAGAGTAACTCATGATGGTTCTTAGAGAAGGAAAAGGACAGGTTTCCCTGTTGTCTACGAATGGTGAGCCCATCACTGGGGAGGTTGCTGCTGCCATTGTTAACACAGTTGGTCCAATTATTTCTGTCAAAAAGAAACAGAAAACAAAAAATGTTATCTACTCCTCAATTTTCTTTGGATATGAGTAATTTACTGATCTTGGCTCAAGGTTTAATTTAGGATATTGATCCTTCTTATAAAGTAGTTTTCCTGAAGAGATTCAAGATTCTGAATTTGAACAAGAAAATGCAGGGATGGATATGTTTTTTTCTTCCTCAGATTTCTGATTCAGACTGAGGGGGAGCTCAGTTTTTGATTCTATCTGTGGAGCTTCTCTTTAAGAATATTGCTAGAATGTGCCAATGTTTCAGTGGGAGAACATAGGTTTCTCAGATCTTCAGAAAATACTATGACTTTCTACACCACCTAAAACCTATTCCTCCTGCTCTGTCTGCTTTACAGAATGTGTGTGTCACTTCTCACAATTTTTTCTGAGAGTCAGCCAGCTGTCCCTAAAAAAGAAAAAAAAGGTATATGCCGTTCATCATTCTTTTAAATTTTTAAACACTATTCACAAACTTGATTTATCAGCTGCAGCTTTAGTTGATCCCTCTGCTGCTAAGCACATAACTCCAGCAGTACCCTTTCTGATAAGATGGGAAAATTATTGATAGGTATGTAAAAATAGTGTATACTTTTCACACCTTTAGTTTTCAGAATTTTGAACTGTCAAGCACTTCTCTTATGTTAAAGTTTGTTCTGACAAACTTTGAAAGTATGAAGAATGTTTTATCAGTAGATTTTTCTTGTGAGAAAAAATCTGCATTAAAAAAAACGTATTTTCTTCTATTGCACAGTCACTAATTGTGTACAGTGTGTGTATGACTCCTGATAAGTCTTTCAGGGGTACAGCTACTGGTACTGTTGTGAGGAGGCTTGCATGGCTGCATTCTCAGAACCTCCCAGATGATGTTAAAAAAGATTTTAAGTTCTCCCTTAAAGATTTAGTGTTTGGTCCTCTGCTGCAGAGGTGCTCAAAATGCGCAATGAAAGGGGCAAGCTGATCCATGGAAACTGCTAAAATTTAAAGCCCTCCATTTACAAATTTCTCAGGGGATTTTCCTTTTCCTTATCCAATTTTGTCAAAATAAATTTCAATAAAATACAGGTAAACAGACATTTAAGAAAAGGCAAGGTGTTTCCAAAAAGAAGTCTCAAACCTCCAAAAACCAAGGTGGAACTCATAAACAAAGACATTGGTAATCTCCAACCTCTGGATCCCACCCAGTTCGGGTTTGTGAAAGGCAGATCATGCCTCCTGAACCTGATCAATTTCTTTGAGGCAGTCACCAAAGCCATAGATGAGGGTAAGGTGGTTCACACAGCCTATCTTGACCTCGCCAAGGCTTTTGACACCATCCCCCATTCTGGAATTATAGCTAAACTCACTAAACTAGGTATAAATCCCTACATCACAAGATGGGCTGCCAACATAGTAGCATGAATCTCACACTGACAGAACCCACACTGTAAATGTTGCAGACTCCAAATCTGACCTCAAACCAGTGACAAGTGGAGTACCACAGGGTTTAGTCCTGGGACCTCTCCTGTTTGGTATCTAATTCGCTGAAGTACAGGCTAACACAGAAGGCCTCTGGCTAATGAAGTTCACAGATGCCTGCAAACTAGGAGCCATAGTCGAGTCCCCAAATGATGTAGAAATCCTACAGAAGGGCCTCGCTGAGACAGATGTCTGGTGTCAGAGCCATGGCCTCAAGCTCAATGCCAAAAAGTGCATTGTCATCCCCTTTGGTAAAAATTCTGTACCCATGAACTACTACATAGATAGTCTACTTAACACCGAATGTGTGATAAGAAACCTTGGGACCCTGGTGGGCAGTAGTCCGTCCTTTGATAGTCACATCGCCACAGTAGTCAGGAAGTCCTTCTACAAGGCACACCTCATCATAAAAAGGTTATCATCCAGGAAAAAAAGGTGTCATTGTTCCCCTCTACTCTACACTCATTAGACCCATTATAGAGTAGGAAAAGAAAAAGCAAAGGCACCAGTACAATCCAATAAACTCTTCCAAGTAAAAATCCAAAGTGAGTCTTCGAAATTATTTGATGAACTTCTTTATTATTTAAAACACAACCAACGGACTGCACGAACAGAAACAAATATCGATCAAGCGCTTTCACCTGTACTATGACAGGCTTTCTCAAGATGAACCACAAGCATTGTGGATGTGCTTATATCACACCCTCAATTCAAAAGCAAAACAATTAAGCAACCCTTAATGACTCTTACTTAATGAGTTCTAGTTAAAGTGCTACGTGTTTGAAACCATTTCTTAAACATATAATGCTTGCACTGTTATTCAGTATCAGTAAAAAGTTAATGTAACAGTTTGTTTCCAAGTCTAGCCCGGTTTCATTCTATTTAAAGTACAGCTTGTACTTTAATAAATACATTCAATGAGCAAAAGCGATCATGTAAAAAGAAGATAGAGAATTGTTATATAAAAGTTTAAATACTTAACTTTGTAAATTGCTCACCCTCGAGTGAGTCATAATGAAAGTATTGGTTGTCGGGACAAAACTATCCCTTCCCACAATATGCAGCTATTGTTCAACATTACAAACAACAGTAAATCCAGTATTAAAAAACTTTAAATAACAATTTTACAAATAAATATACAGTTCGTTCTTTTAGAAATCTTGTGTTAATGTAATATATTTTTTTATTAAGCATAACCCTCTAATTGCTCAGGGATGTGTTGAAAGTAGTCATGTGTCTTGTGTGCAGTATTTCTTAAAATGAACATCAAAAAATTTTTTTGATCTTTGTTCTTTTTTTATTTTTTATGTTTGATTCTATAAATCAATATGGTTACTGCTTTAAAACGTTGCTTAATTAGACTCAGGAATATCAATGTCCTTTTGGCGACCATTAATGGAGGGCCAAAAAAAAGAAGAAATTGATCAAATCGGATATTATTGTTAAGTTTACAATATACATGACAATGAGAAATGTTAATAATCAAATGTAATTAATTAAAAATAATTAATAAAATAATAAACTGTTTGTAATTCATGTAAAATATTAATATTAAATATGTCCTTGATAATAGTTAACCTTGCGTATGTATCCAATAACTTATAAATAATTCAGGATGGTAAAATAATGTATGCCGAACATCGCTTGAATAAATAAGAATTAAAAATCGTTCATCAAATATATTGTCATAATAAATAATTGAGTTATAAAAATATTAAATTACTACTGTTAGGACTATCAAAGTGAAAAATTTTTTTAATGTGGGGAACTAAAAAATGTAATAAAATAATGAAAAATAGTAGAAAAATGTGCAACATTGTTTAAACATAAATGTTTATGAAACATAAAATCTGCAAATTCCATTGTAATAGTAACTGTGTAATAATGTTGAATCATTTTCTTGGTTCAGAAAATAAAAAGTTTATAACCTAGTTGGTCAACAATTTTCTAGTATGATCATGTTGTTTAACAATGATACTTATACTAATATAGAAACTGAGGGTAATAGGAAATGTTTATCTATGTGTGTTTTATGCACAAAATAATAATTGAGGTTACAACTTCGCCCGTCTTAATTTCAACAGACTAGTGATACTGATGGCTTCATTTAGGCCTGGAGGTCTTGATGCATTTAATCTTAACTGCCAGTTAAGCTCTTTAAAATCTATTGTTGTTTCCCAATCTCCACCTCTGGGGTTCAATGGTACCTGTTCAATGACCATGAATTTAAGTGTCATCTTGGGGCAAACTGTTGAATGCTTGTAAAATGCATTGGTATCTTTCTTTCTACGAATATCATAAAGGTGTTCGTAAATCCTCTTACGTAACGCCCTCTCTGATTTTCCTATATAGAAGCTCTCACATTCTTGACATACTCCTAAATAAATGATTCCCTTAGAAGCATAATTACAATACCCCTCAGGTTTCAACTTGAATTTTCTAGACTTAATATAGTAGGTACTGGTGTTCATAATGTATGGACACTGCTTGCAGAAATTACATTTGTGGGTACCTGTTAGACAGCCTTTATTCTTAGTCACCTGTGGTGCATGTCTTTCAAACATATTCTTAAGGTTGGTGTTTCTTGCATTAACAAATAAAGGTTGTTTAGGTAACCATTTGCTTGGTTCACACAGCCTATCTTGACCTCGCCAAGGCTTTCGACACCATCCCCCATTCTGGAATTATAGCTAAACTCACTAAACTAGGTATAAATCCCTACATCACAAGATGGGTTGCCAACATAGTAGCATGAATCTCACACTGACAGAACCCACACTGTAAATGTTGCAGACTCCAAATCTGACCTCAAACCAGTGACAAGTGGAGTACCACAGGGTTTAGTCCTGGGACCTCTCCTGTTTGGTATCTAATTCGCTGAAGTACAGGCTAACACAGAAGGCCTCTGGCTAATGAAGTTCACAGATGCCTGCAAACTAGGAGCCATAGTCGAGTCCCCAAATGATGTAGAAATCCTACAGAAGGGCCTCGCTGAGACAGATGTCTGGTGTCAGAGCCATGGCCTCAAGCTCAATGCCAAAAAGTGCATTGTCATCCCCTTTGGTAAAAATTCTGTACCCATGAACTACTACATAGATAGTCTACTTAACACCGAATGTGTGATAAGAGACCTTGGGACCCTGGTGGACAGTAGTCCATCCTTTGATAGTCACATCGCCACAGTAGTCAGGAAGTCCTTCTACGAGGCACACCTCATCATAAAAAGGTTATCATCCAGGAAAAAAAGGTGTCATTGTTCCCCTCTACTCTACACTCATTAGACCCATTATAGAGTACACTGCCCCATTTGGAATGTACCTCAAGACATCTGCAGCAGCTGGAAAGGCCACAGAAGTACCTCACAAAGAGGATTACTGGCCTCAAACAGATGCCCTACACTGACTGTCTCAAAAAACTCCAGCTTTACTCCATAGCATATTGCCTACTCCAGGTGATCTCTGCCTAACATATAAAGCTATGTCAAACCCAGAGCTGCTGGACATGTTACACCCAAAGAAATCCCAATCCCTCTGAGCTACACACTCTAGGAACCTAAACCTTGTCACCACAATAAACAGGACATGCTGGAGGGACAGATTCCTGTCCCAGAGACTTCCCATACTCTGGAACAGGCTACCCATCTATGTCAAGCAAAGTTTTTCATTAGCACTCTTCAAGAAAAATCTTGATAAGTGGATGTGAAATAGGAAATACACCCCTGGGATCACTTCTGTGTCTCTGCTTGACAGTGGCACAGGAAAATAACTTTCTTGGGTGGCGTAAGCCAGGGAACCTTGTTGGCTAGGCTTATGTAGCCCCTCGGGCTGATAGCCTAGTACTTACCTATGAACCTAAGTCTGAATGACTATTCAAGAGACCCTGTGAACCCCTCCTATCCTGACCCCTTTTTTATTCCACTGAGTCTGAATCTCCATGTTTCTCTGATAACAAATAGTTTCAGGCAAATGTCTTCTGAAAAACATCCATCAAGGTTACAGATAGCAGTGGGAGGAAATTCCTCCTTTCCAAGGGATCATTACTCAATCCTTCAGATCAGACTCTCGTTTCCACTGGTTCTTCATCACATGCTGACCCCAGGAGTAATAGAACCAGTTCATAGGTTCATACTAGGCTATCTGCTCTAGGGCATTTACAAGCCTAGATAGAGTGTGTTTGGCTTTCGCCACCCATTTTAAATTAATTTTGCTATGCCCTTTTTCGAGGTGAGTATACTGTGCCTCCGTCTAACAGTGACAGAGAAGTGATACCCGGGGTAAACCTACGATCTCCCATCCACTCATCAAGATTCCTCTTGAAGAGAGTCAATGAGGGACTCTGCCTAACCTGGACTGGGATTTTATTCCAGAGTGAAGGGAGCCTCTGGGTTATGAATCTGTCCCTCCAGCATGTCCTATTTATTTCAGTGCTAAGGTTCAAGTCTCTCGAGCGCGTAGCTCGATGGGATTTGGATTTTCTGAGGTGCAGTATGTCCATTAATTCCGGGTTGGACATGGCTTTATACGTCAGGCACAGATCGCCTCTGAGCAGGCGATATGCCACTGAGTAGAGCTGGAGTTTCTTTAACCGGGCAGCATATGGCATCTGTTTGAGCCCTATGATCCTCTTGGTGAGGTACTTTTGGGGTCTTTCCAGTTGCTGCAGGTGTCTGGTAAGGTACATCCCGAAAGGGGCATTGTACTCAATTATGGGCCTGATGAGGGATGAGTAAAGAGGCACGATGACCTCCCCTGATCTAGATGTGAATCCCTTCATGATTAGGTGGGCTATATAAAATGTTTTTCTAACCACTTTGGCCACGTGGTTGTCAAATGAGAGATTGCTATCAACTTGGGTCCCCAGGTCCCTAATTACTTCTTCTGTACTTAATGGATTACCACCTATGTGATAATTTGTGGGAACTTTGTTTTTGCCAAAGGGGATGACTATATACTTTTTGGCGTTTAGCTTGAGGCCATGGCTCTGGCACCAGTTGTCTGTTTCACTGAGGCCCTTTTGGAGGATGCTTGTGTCGGCTGGAGAGTCGATTATGGCGCCCAGTTTGCAGTCATCTGCGAACTTAGTCAGCCACAGTCCTTCCATGTTGGCCTGTACCTCCGAGAAATATATACCAAACAAGAGAGGTCCCAGGACTGAGCCTTGTGGGATGCCACTTGTAACTGGTTTGGAGTCTGACATGGCTCCAGCAATTCTAACCATGTGGGTTCTGTCCTTGAGCCAGTTTGCAACCCATCTAGTGACATAGGGGTTTATATTTAATCTGGTGAGCTTATCTATAATGCCCAAGTGGGGTATTGTATCGAAGGCTTTTGCGAGGTCCAGGTAGGCTGTGTGGACTACCTTCCCCTCGTCAATGGCCTTGGTGACTGTTTCAAAGAAATCAACCAGGTTTAAGAGGCAGGATCTGCCCTTAACAAAGCCAAACTGGGTAGGATCCAGTGTCTGCAGGTCCCCAATATCTTTATTTATGAGGTCCATGATGATCCTTTCCATAGCTTTGCAGACCAAGCTAGTCAGGCTTATGGGGCAATAGTTTCCAGGATCCGTTGAGGCACCACCTTTGTGGAGAGGGACCACTGTTGCTGTATGCCACTCTCTGGGTACATATCCTGTAGTAAGGCTGAGATTGAACAGTAGTTTTATGTTTGGGTTTAGCTCTTCTTGGAGTTCATGTAGGACACAGCCCGGGACACCGTCTGGTCCCATTGATGCTGTGTTTTTTGCTTTGGAGAGGGCAGCTCTTACCTGAGCATCTGAGATGTCAGGGGGGCAGCACTCTGCTGGGATAAATATTTGCCCTTTTGGTGGGAGGGGTGGAGTTTGTGCTGAACCTGTCAGCTAGGATGTTGGCAATGTCTGTGGGTTCGGTGTATTTTTTGTCATTTTGGACTAATTCTGAGCGTATCTGGGAATTCCCACCCAGATTCCTAACATAACTAAAGAAAGCCTTGTGATTATCCTTAGTGTCCTGTGCAATTTTTCTCTCGAAGCTGGCCTTAGACGATTTTATGAGTGCCCGTAGTTTTTTGCTAATACTGATCAGAGATGCCTTCCCTTTTTGGGATTTTGCTCTATCATGTAGTAGCTTCCTCCTTCTATTGTATACTTTGCTTATGGCTGGGGTCCACCAGACAGGACGTCTGCCTTTGGAGGATTGGGTCTTGGTTTTATTTGGGATTGCATGATCCATGCATTCCTGAAGGTGTTCATAGAATGCATTTATAAAGGATTCTGCGGTCTGGGCCGTATTTTCCACAGGCCCGGGGGCTTTGAAGGATTCCACCTCGGTTTTGAGGAGTGTGAAATTTGCTTTAGAGAAGTTTTTCACTGTGGTTTTCAGGGCATTGGGTGGAGTCTGGATGTGATTATCCAGTGAGATTAGTTTATGGTCTGATCTTACCAGTGAGTATACACTTCTGGTCTGGAGCATAGAGTCCCCATGTTGGTGATGATCAGGTCCAGTATGTTTTCCCCTCTTGTGGGAGTGGTAACAAGTTGTTCCATAGCATTTGAGTTTATAAATTCTAGGAACCTTTGGGCTAGGGTGCTGGAGCTAGAGTAATGCTCCCAGTCTATGTTTGGGTAGTTGAAGTCGCCCAATATAATGGTGTTTGAAGAGACCTTCATATTTTCCAGTGTTCTCAGGAAGGCCGAATGGGGTTCCTGGGATTGGGAGGGTGGTCTGTAGCAGGCTATAAACTGGAAGGCAGTTTTACCCACTGTTAGTTGCACATGGATAGTCTCTGATGCTTCGTGCTGTGCCACCAACCTGGAGGTGTGGGTATCTTTGACGAATATTGATACTCCCCCTGCTTTTGTGGTACGGTCCAAGTTTTGGGGCCGAAAAGCATGGTATGAAGTATAACCTGGTAGTGCTGGGGTGCTCTTGGGAGCCTTGAACCAGGTTTCTGTTACTGCACAGATATCGATGTTCTCCATGCTAAGGAGAGTTTTGAGTGCGTGCATCTTGAGGTTTAGACTTCTGGCATTGAGTAGCATTACTCTTAGTTTGTTATCCCTTGTGATACCTATGGAGGTGGGTTTGTCTTTTGAGCCTTGCCTAAAAAAGGCACTATGGGGGTAGCAAGAGCCTTTGCCAATATCCGAAAGCCCAGGGGTGACAGGTGCAAGTCGTCCCTAGCGAAGCATCGTGGCTTGTCGAGCATGTCATCCCAGGCTGACAGGCATTGGATCCCCTTTGAATGACACCAATACTTAAGCCAATTGTTGAAATTGATCATCTTGTCTTCATATTGTGGCATCATTCTTGGTGAAGGTAAGATGCTACTCAAGGTCAGGGTCATACCGGCCTGGGCTACATGCTCAGAGAGCTCCTCTATGTCTCTTTTCATGTAGTCCAAGGAGGTACATCTCAGGTCATTCACACCAGCATGGACAATGACCAAGTCATATTTGTACTTGCCTTGGAGTGACCTGAGTGCTTGTGTTATGTGGCAGATCCTAGCACCTGACAGGCAGCTCACCGTGACCTTCTCCTTGTTCAGCCTGGTGAGTGGGACGTCAGTGTGCCTGACAATAGAGTCACCTACTACAAGTGTATCAGGTGTGTTGTTTAGCCTTAAGGGCTGTGACTGTTCGGCACACTGGCTTGGTGAGCTATGTGTTGCACGTGTTTTGTTTTGGGGTAGCGGTTGCTTGGGTGTCTGCTTTGGAGGTCTCTGCTGCTTAGGCAGATTTTTATTTAGAGCTTCCGAGTATGTTTTTGTGTGTTTATGTGTTTGGTTTGCTGTCGTGGTAGGTCTATGTGAGACTGGAATGGTAGTGAGTGTGGTTTCCTTCTCCTCCTGACTGGTTTCACCAGTACTGAGTTGAGAGAGCTTAGCCTCCAGTATGGCTATATGGTTGCATCTCTCACATGTGTTGGAATTTGTTGGGAGGAGGAGAAGGTTGTCTGTGTACATGAGGCAGTTGTAACATTGCCTCAAGATTCCCAGATTTACCAGCTGGACTGGAGAGGAGATTGACAACTGACCTTTGGACATGCTAGAATAGTATTGGGAATTCCTTTATAATTGAAAAAAAGGGCCAATGGGGAACAAGGTACTCAAGGGGAGTTTGTGAGGGTGTAGTGCTTTTAATATTTTAGTGCTGACTTATATAATTGCTTTAGTGAGCAAGTGCCAGGTAACTTAAATGCAATGTGTTTCAGGTAACTTACATGCAAAAACGACAAACAGTAACTTTCTTTCAAGTGAAACAAGGAAATAAGTACAGTAAGCAATGCAGATATCACTAGGAATCCACAGAAGTGCTGAAAAGCCGTGTTTTAGGTGGAATTAGCGTTTCAGGGAAATAACAAGCAAACAAACAAGCAGCATACAAATAAAGCTGGATTCAGCAGGCCTGGATCTAGTCTATGCTACAGCAAACAAGGTGTACCAATTTCAGTAAGAAGCAGTTCAAATATGCAGGCACTATAAGCCTTTAACCAGAAATTCCCAGCTCAGAAGGGCAGAATCCAGCCTCTCCTCCCACAAGAGTGCAGACCACAAACCCTTTTAATGTAAAATAACTGGCCTGAAGCCCAAGTGCTTAAACCAGAATTAATACACTTTTAGAATAACAGACACTGAGCCCTCAATCAGCAGTTCCCAACTTAGAAGAATGTAAGCTACCTGTTCTGCCACTACAGTGCAGACCACAAACCTTCTTAATGTAAAACAACTGGCATGAAGCCCAAGTGCTTAAACCAGAATTAATACACTTTTAGAATAACAGACACTGAGCCCTCAATCAGCAGTTCCCAACATAGAAGGATGTAAGCCACCTGTCCTGCCACCACAGTGCAGGCCACAAGCCTTCCTAATGTAAAACAACTGGTCTGAAGCCCAAGTGCTTAATCCAAAAGACTTAGAATGATAGCGACACTTTAATCAAGTTACTACCAAGCAGTAATAAATACAATTGAATACTTTAAAGAATGCCTGGATTAGTGCTCAGGCTATACAAACAAAGCTAGATTCAGCAGGCCTGGATCTAGTCTATGCTACAGCAAACAAGGTGTACCAATTTCAGTAAGAAGCAGTTTAGATATGCAGGCACTATAAGCCTTTAACCAGAAATTCCCAGCTAGAAGGGCAGAGTCCAGCCTCTCATCCCACAAGAGTGCAGACCATGAACCCTTTTAATGTAAAATAACTGGCCTGAAGCCCAAGTGCTTAAAACAGAATTAATACACTTTTAGAATAACAGACACTGAGCCCTCAATCAGCAGTTCCTAACTTAGAAGGATGTAAGCTACCTGTCCTGCCACCACAGTGTAGACCATAAACCTTCCTAATGTAAAACAACTGGTCTGAAGCCCAAGTGCTTAAACTAAAAAGCTTAGAATGAGTTACACCAAGCAGTAATAAATACAACTGAGTACTTTTAAGATGACGCAAAAGCAAAATAAAGTAGGAAGAAACACAAATACAGTAAAAGCAGATTTTTTTTTTTTGAGTGAGCAAATGAAATGGGCCCAGGAGTTACAGGACAGAAACAAGTGCAAATGCAGGCCTTCAAATCAGAAAGTTGAGAGAGATGGAAGAGCGCCCAAACGGCCAATAACTACAAATTCTGGGCCAGAACCACTCCTTATGTGGTAGACAGGTTACCTAGTGCTTACCACTCCCACTGATAAGCTAGAAGGCTTCCCTCCAACACAGAAAGGCTTGGGGGCACAGAAGCTTACAAATAGTCATGGATACAGCAAATCTGTATCTGGAACACTAATTACAGGAAAGGTAGGAAACAGGCTTACAATTTTTTTTTTTCAGAAAAGTAGCAAAAACAGTAGTAAAAACAATTCACATGCAGTGCAAGCTGGCACACTTGAGTATGTAGCAATATTAGTCCACACACAGTTTGAAAAAATGTAATTAAATTAAAAAGGACTAAAAGCAAGTGCAGAAAGGGTTTATTAGGTAGAATGCGGTAAAGAGATGGGACTGGGGGGAGTGTCCTAGATCAAATCTACAGTGGGGCGGGCACTGCAAAAGCCACCAAATTTAAACTACAACCAAGAACAGGGAGGGGAGGGGGGGAAGACAGTTTCAACAGAGATGTAAGGAATCACAGTGCAAATTATAAAACCAGAAAAATATATACTATACTGATCTCTGTATATTTGCAGAACAGTAAGACAACAGATATCTAAGCAACAATTTAGCTCTATAATACAGAATAATACAGAAAAATATACTCAGCTCTATATATTTGCAGAAAGTCTTGTAAGGCTGTTTCACTTTAAATGCAGACTGCTGCTATTAACAGTTCAAATTAAGGGAACCTTGAGTTAACAACACACAAGCAATAGAAACCACAATGAGGGGTGGGGAAGAAAGTTTCAACAGAGATGTGAGGAATCAGAATGCAAATTATAAAACCCAAAAATATATACTGATCTCTGTATATTTGCAGAACACTAAGACAACAGATATCTAAGCAACAATTTAGCTCTATAATACAGAATAATACAGAAAAATATACTCAGCTCTATATATTTGCAGATAGTCTTGTAAGGCTGTTCCACTTTAAATGCAGACTGCTGCTATTAACAGTTCAAATTAAGGGAACCTTGAGTTAACAACACACAAGCAACAGAAACCACAATGGGGGTGGGGAAGAAAGTTTCAACAGAGATGTGAGGAATCAGAGTGCAAATGATAAAACCCAAAAAATATATACTGATCTCCGTATATTTGCAGAACACTAAGACAACAGATATCTAAGCAACACTTTAGCTCTATAATACAGAATAATACAGAAAAATATAATGAGCTCTATATATTTGCAGAAAGTCTTGTAAGGCTGTTCCACTTTAAATGCAGACTGCTGCTAACAGTTGGGCAACACTTCAGGAGAGTTCCTCCTTCCCAGGTGGGGGAAAGGTTTTTATTCAAGGCTGTTCCTAGTGTCAAAGAAAGAAAATTCTTGGTGAACAGTTCTGGATCCTTCCTAAAGCTGTTTGTGATAGTTCCCAAATTCAAAATTATGTCACTTTGTAAACTATTAACTCTTCAAGTTGCCTGGCAACACTGGACTTAAAAGATGCTTATTGTCACATTCCTATTCATCCAGACTTCAGACATTTTTTAGGGTTTGGGGTGTCTGGATTACATTATCAGTTTTCTGCCTTACCCTTTGTGAACACTCTTGGTGCAGAGGATATTCCAAACTGTTAGCTCCAGTTAGAGCTCATTGCAGGCTACAGTGCATCCAAATTGTTCCATATTTAGATAACTTGTTTACCTCTTCACAGACTTTTTTCAAAGTGACAGGAATCTCTCTCTCTCTTGGGTGCGAGATCTTTTACACAAGCTGGGATTTCCAAGAGAACATTCAGAAAGTCAGGATTGTGTTCCTGAAATGTCAGCTAGATACCTCTGTTCAAACAGCTTTTCTTCCAAATGAAAAAAGTGGATCTTTAACTAGATTTATTTCTAAGGTTTTCCACTCAAACTTCAGTCACTGCAAGTGAATACCTCAGGACTTTGGGGCTCATGGCATCTATGATCTGCATGAAACTCCTGGCAAGACTCCACATGAGAAATATACAGTGGTATCTGAAATTTATTTGGTCTCGGCATTAATAACCTTTATCTTTTCAAATCCCAGGGCTGGAATTTGTCAGAAGGGAAATCTTTTGGTGGAGACATTAGATATCCTTAAATCCAGATCTCCCCTTCTCCCTCACTGCTCCAAAACAGTCAGTCAGTACAGATTCATTGGACTTTGCTTGGGGAGTAGTTTCATGTGGGAATAAAGTGGAGGGGGTATAGGATACCAAGGACAAACACAAGCACATAATTATTGATGAGATGCTTGCCCTGATTAAAGCACTCAATTCTCTGAACTTTCTTTAGTCTCTGGGACCTCTTCAAGTGGTTAAAGACAATACCACAGTCATGTGGTCTATCAACACACAAGGGGAAACAGGTTGCACCCCCTTTGCAAACTAGCCATGGTAGCTTGGGATACAGCTTCACAGCACAATCTCACTCCTGGATTCCATCAGAGCAAAACTGTGTGGCAGATAAGTTGTGCAGGACCAGGACAGACCCTCACAAATGGAAACTAGAACAGGGGGTCTTCCAAGATGTGATCCATCTGTGGGGAGTTCCTCAAGCAGACCTCTGCTTCCTGTCTCTATAATCAGCTGACAAGATTCTGTTCCAGGGCTTCATGCAAGGCAGCCTGAAGATGGATGACTTTTCTTTTCCTTGGGCAGGAATGTTTTTTTACCTTTACATTAATATCCAGTGTACTTCTAAGATTTGGAAAGAATCCCCCAAGATCACTGTGGTGACCGCCTTCTGGCCTAGTCAACCAAGGCCCCCCCATTCTTTTGGAAATGGCCAGGGGCAATTCTGACAAGCTTCATCACAGACTGGATGCACTCCCACAAGAACAGGTGTGCTTGATACACACAGACATCAATTAATTTTAACTGACTGCATAGATGATAGGGTTTTAATTTTTTTTAGGCACCTGTTTACTGGGAAAATGCAGCAGGTACAAATGGAGACAAGAAAGCCTGCTACTAAAAAATCATATATTAGCAAATGGAAAAGGTTTTCTTGTTGGCACCAACAATATAATCAGCTGCCATTTAGGGCTAGCTGCTCTCTGGTTTTACAATATTTGTGTGAATTACTATCCGATAGCTTTTCTTATTTCTCTATGAAGATTTATTTATTGGTCATTTCAGCATGTATGTCTGCCCATGGATCCTCCTCTTTCATTGCAGTCCTGTGTCAAAATTTTCTTGAAAAGGGTTTTGCTTAAAAGGCCACCAAGAAAACCAGTGACCCCATCCTTAGGATCTTGAGTTTGTGTTACAGAAGTTAATACTTGCTCCATTTGAACCAGATAATCTGGTTGCCTTGATGTTCTTAACATGGAAGAAGTTGTATTGGTTGCTTTTGACCTCTGCAAGAAAGGTATCCGAGTTACAAGCTCTTATGGTGAGTCATCCCTAACTCACTTTCCATAGCGATAGAGTTTCTTTGAGAAGTAATCCTTCTTTTATGCCTAATGTGATATCAGAGTCTATTTTAAGCCAAATTGTTCATCTCATTTTCTTTCCTGAACCTAAAAATGAGGGAGAAGCATACTCCATACCTTGGATGTCCACAGACAACTTAGGTACTATCTTGATGAACTAAATCTTTCAGATCTTCAAATCGATTAATTTCTTGTGAAGGTAAGAAGGGGCAATCTATGTCAAAACAGACAATTTCCAAATGGTTGTCTAAGGCTATTACTTTTTGTTATACTCACTATAACAAAACTACTAAAGGCAGAGTAAAGGCCCACTCTAACAAAGCTTTGGCTTCATCTATTGCTTAGTGGACAGGGTTGGATTCTGAAAGTATTCTACAAGCTGCTATTTGGTCCTCTGTACATACTTTTACAAAGCACTATAAGCTTGATTCCTTCTCTAGGTCCAGATCAAGCTTTGTTAGGACCATTCTGCAGGGGCTCCTGGACTCTTCGTCCAGTTAAGAAAATCCATCCATATAGCTAAGGTTACTTCAGCAGTGATTAATGTGATCCACATAGTACAGCTGTGTAAGTAAAACTTACCATAACAACAAATGTTTGAATTTCTCCCACCACTCCCTCCATTCCCTTATATTTCTGGTGTGTTTTTCATGCTACAGTGTGGACAGTTATTTTTCTTTGTTCATATCATGGTCCTTTCAAGGTCAGTCTCCCTCTCTCCACTGGTAGGGAAGCTCTAAGGGCTTCACACCAACCTTGTCTTCCACTCAGCTCAGCTTGAGCAGCCTGACCATTCAGGCTAGTGGAAGGTGCCGTGAAGCTTTTGTCTGTTATATAGTTGGCAAGGATATAACCCATATAGCTAAGGCTACTGCAGCAGCAATCATCCAAACATCTACTGTTATGTTAAGTTTTAGTTACACAACTGTACTTTTATCTGGTACAGCAGAAAATCTCAGATTTTCTCTGCACACTAATTTTCTAATTTAAGCAGCTCTTCTTGAGAAGCCTCATTCTCAGCCAGCCTTTTCTTCTTTTCAACCTCTTATTTTACAGTTATCAGTTCATCTGAATAGTTTGTTAAAGCTTCTTCTATTATCAGCATTTTGTTGTACAAGTTGATATATTCTCCTCAGTCTTTTCATTTACTGTAAACATCTCTGAGTACATTTGAGTTAGTTTTCCTCTAAATGACTGGAAGTCATCTCCTGTATCAAAGCTGAAATTTGACCTGCTTTTTTGCTTAACAGCTGCAGGATTCTTCCCAGCTGGAATTTTCTCTTCACCTTTTCTGGATAACTTTCAATCAGATTCTCTAAATTTATTCTTTGCTGGCATCCAGGCAATGTAATTGTTAACCAGTGATGGATGTTTACTAAATGTAACAACTTCAATGGGTCCTTTTTCTTGGTTTCTGTTTTCACACTGGGAGAGCTGAAATCAGCCAGTTGATCAGTGTGCAGCTATCTTGGAAGTCCCCTATTTCATTTATGTTGTCCATGACATGCTCTTTTTTTTCTCACCAGAGTATTATTCATTTTTGTGGCTGCTTTTAAGAAGTTTTTAATTCAGTCCACACCCTACTGGCATCTCCATTCATTTGGAATACTCAATGTTAAGTAATTTAAAAAAAGGGTAGGAGCAAATTACATTGAAAAATGGGAATTGTGGGAACATACATGCAGAATATTTTGGAGAAGGAATGAGGTTTAAGGGAAGGCAAGAAGTGAATGAGCTATGTAATGATCGAATGATGGCCATTGATTATATATGATGCATAATGTCTGCAAATGAAAATATGACAAAATGGTTTGTTTTCATTTATATAAATGCTTGATTGCCTATGCCATCACTGATAATTCAATAAAGATTTTTTTAATTAAAAAAAGTGTTCTTTTTGAAACCTAGAAAATTAAGAATTTAATGTGCATATTATTAGGGATGAATCTGATTCCCAAAGGCACACTTTGTAGCTAGAGAAGACTAGGCCCTAAATGACAAAGATTTAAAAGAAACATAAAAAATATTCAAGCTATATTTTTTCAGCAATGCAAAGACATATAATGTCTAACATAATAACATATATTTAATAAAATATAATTAAAGGTAGATTACTTCAACAAAATACATATTTCCTGCAATATTCCAAAGTTCAACAGAAGCAGCCTTGGCTGTTTTTCTGTCAGAAGTCTTCAGTTCTGGGGACAAAAAGGGAAGAGGCAGGCAGCAGCACAGCATTATGAGGAAAGTGGGTAGACTTAGTAACATGGGAAAATGTTAATGCTCAGAGTGGTTCCAAGTACTACGTGTTTCAGCAGCTCTATAAAATCAGGAATTGTTTACTCATATCAGGAGTAAAATCTGCATGAACATGTAAATACTATACAAGTTCTGCTAAATATTAACTTTGCCTTCCAACAAATGGATAATGGAAGCTGTCTGAGAATACAACAGCACCCCCTCAAAAACACAAAGGGTTCTGATTATAGCTTTAGATTTTATAGAACATTTCATAGTCTTAGTCAAAAGCTTTCAACTTATTTTGTAGCCACTCAAAAATTAACAACTTCAGGCGGGTACTTGACCATAAGCATAAGTAAATTTAAAGAATGACTAGCTGTAGTAAACTGTTACCTTTTATAAAAGCATCACATAACTTTAAACATTTATCTGCAGATATGTATTTCTATTCCTTGCTGTCTTAAAAGTCATTGAGAGAATGTGGTATGAAATCCTTTTCATATTCTTTAGACCAGGTATATCTTTCAATACATCTGAACCCTTGAATAAGATATTTACTTACAGAAACAAATTACCTTATGACTTAATGGCTGACATACAAGGGTTGTTTTGCTAACTATGCAAATTGTCTATAAAGCACAAATCTTGAGAACTTACAAAATAAAATGTTTAGAAATGTAGGTGGGTTCACCATTCAAAGTGTTTAGACATCATATCAAGAAAAGCATTAAGCTCTGATTTTTCTAAGGGAATATATAATCACCTTCATCAACAAGGTCATCAGAAAATTCAGTTTCTGAATCATTGCCTTTATAACAGCTGGGATGTCACAGAATCACAGAAGTTTCATGGCTACTGAATCTTGTGACTATTAACGCCTTGATGGTTTCTACCCTAGACTGTACCTTCCCTCTCAAGGAGGACTAGGCCCATAAAGCCCAGGGTGAATTTATGAACAGCCATTCAAGTATCTAGTTCCTGCCTGAAGGAAGATGGTGCATCACACTGCTTTATCTACGGTGTGAAAAAAGGAGAGTTTTCCACAACAGGAATTTTATGTCAGTAGAGAAAGTAGGTTCAAAGTGGGGGGGAAAGAAAATTTTATTTCAGAATAAAATTAAAATTCCATAGGGAGAAGGACAAGATAAAGCTGGTCTGTCATGGAATACTCCCTTAAAAAGGCTTTATAGAGCATGTATACAGCAAGAGATTAAGGGAATTTCTGATGAGATAAGGAAATTGTAGTTAAGTGAACTTTGATAGACAAATTATTATCCCCTGCTAGAAAATTCAATACTTGGGACATAGAGACTGGAATGGGATCAATGTGACGTTTACTAGTTCAGTGTAAGAATTTCTTCTACTTGTGGGCCTTTGAAAGTCTACAAGCAATGCTATAACATCTGTACAGAATGCACAATCTCTGGCCATCACTGCAAAGTGGAGAAACCACACAGTTAAATCAGAGGGATTGAATGTCAGGGTAAAGCTGACTGGAAAGGTTTGAGAGAAGGTGCTGTGGTTAAAGAAGGAAGTTATCTTCTCAGATACAGCTAAAGCAGAGAAAACCAAATATGGCTTGGCAGAAAGGGGTTATCTGTTTGTTGATGTACCACATAAAGGTCTTTACAGGGAACACCACAATTAAGGGGTCTGGAGACCAAACAGAATGGAAGGCCTGAACAGCAAGAATAAGCACCTTCATTTATTTTATGTTGATGTGGTCTGACCTCTGATGAAGAGGCCAGAGACCCTAAACCCTCAGATTGTTAGAAGAGGCTCCCCACCCCAGACTGGAAGCATCTGTGAACAGCTCTGGGGGGTGGGGGGCTGAAAAGATAGACACGGATTGAGGCAGATCTTCTGAATCCACCAGAGAAACTTGAGTTTATGACAAGGAAGTAAGAAGACTGGAAATTACAGAGGATGACAATGCTGGAGTTGATCTGCCTTCAGGAAGCACTGAAGTTTCCTCATATGAAGTTTGGCAAAGGGGAGCCTGAGAATGGTACATGCCATGACCCCTAGAACTCTAAAAAATGCCCTAGCAAGAATGACAGAAACAGGAAGCAGAGACTGGAAGTAGGTTGTCAGAGATAGAACCTTGGGAGAAGGAAGAGAAGCCAATATTAGAATATTTGGATTTTGCAAGCCAGAAAAAAATGTGATCTTGAGATGGAGTCAGACTTAACTTCTTGAGACTGATGGTGAATCTCAGACTGCGGAGAATAAGCATGGTGAAGTGCAGATTCTGCAGATGTCTTGCCTGAGAGAAAGCCTGAAGAAGCAGATCATCCACATAGGGTAATATCTGGATTCCCTGAAGCCTACAAAATGCTATTTCCAGGGCAAGACATTAGGTGAACACATTTAGAGCTGTAGAAAGTCCAAATGGCAAAGCAGAAAACTGAAAATGAGAGGATGAGATGAATACAAAAACTTCCTGAAAAGAGGGTGAATGGGAAGATATGTGTCCTTTAGGTCTAGTGAGGCCAAAAAGGCCTGTGGAAGTAATAGGCGAAACAGAGTCTGAAAGGAAAGCATCCTGAAAGAAGGAATCTTTAGAAACGTATTTAAAAAGGAAATGACCAGGACTGGTCTCCAAGATCTACCTTTTCTGGGTACCAGAAACATTATGGAATAAAACCTTGCTCCTATTTGGGCATCTGGAATGGCCTGAATTGGTGCCTTGGTCCAGTAAATCCTACAGAACAACAGAAAAATGAGGAAGTTGGTCTGAGAGAGATTCAGGAAGACCTGAGAAGCAAGAAGGTATTTCTATACCATAAAATAACACTGATGGATAATGGACAGAACCCAAGAAACTGAAGTTATCTGTTGTCTAACAGGGAGGGGATATGGAAAGCCTGAGAGATAGGGAAACCTGGCCAAGGAGAAAGTATGTTAGATGGAGGCAGATATATACTGAAAGGGGAACTTTTGAATTTTAGAAGTCTGGGTGGGCTTATTGAAAATACACTTAGGAACCCTCTTCCATCTAGAAGGTGAGACTGCCTAGGCACAGAAGCAGACAGGATAGTTTCTCTGAAATTTGGTATGGGAGAAACAAATATTTGTTAAAGATTCTGCATCATTTTACTTTTGTCTTGTACAGTCTTAGACAAGTCAGCAGCAGCTGTACCAAAAAGATTCTGATTGTCCAAAGTAGCATCTAGGAGCTTGGCCTTAATATTGTCAAGTAAAACCTGGAGGCAAAGCCAAGAGTACTGCCTCATGAAAGAACCAGAAGCAGCAGTTCATGAGGATGCAGCTATCATAAACATGGTTGATGGAGTGATGAGACTTAATAAGGAGAGGGCAGCAGTGCTTCTTTCAGAGTCAGAAAGGTCATACAAACCCCCAAGTTGAGACAAAAGGGCCAAAACATACCTAGGCATATGGGTTTGATAAGTAATGGTCCTGAAGGCCAGGGTAGAAGATTCTTCATGAAGACCATACAGAAGTGTCCACTTTTTTCTCCAACCTTTCTACAACTCTACTGCCATTATTAGAAAGAAAAAGTTTAGAAGAGGACAAAAGCTTGGATGGCTTGTTAGCAGAAAGACAGACCACAGCAGGGTCTGAAGAAGAGGTACTTAAAGGCCTCAGGCACTTTATAAAAAAGTCAGACTTTTTAGGGGCTGGAGGTTGGGAATCAGGAGCCAAAGAAGCAGCTGAAATGTATCCAACATGAGGGGACAGAAGATATAGGAAACTCCATCTGCAGCAACACATAATACCTCTTTTGAATATCAGAGACATGTGAGCAATCCCACAAACTACTCCATCACGCATCTTACTGTGTCCCCAAAGGACAGCTCCTCAGAGAGAGTCAGGTCAGAACCATAGTCTAAAGGAGAGGTAATTTGTGAGGAGCAGACTTCCTCATCTGAAGAGTCAGACTCTCTAGTCCTTTTAGCTGGATTAGAAGGCCAAAGGGAAGCAGGAACAGATAGCCCCTGAGGAGGTCTTAAAGCCAACAGGGCATTGAACAAGCACTTGGTAAAATCCTGCCATTCCTTCTGAGAATCCTTAGCAATCGGGGGAATGTGCTTAGTTTTCTGGTGTTTTTTTTTTTCAGTGGGGGTGTCTGCTTTGACAAACCTAGAGGACTTAGAACCATGCCTAGACTCAATAAGGATACCAGAGATCTCTTCCCTCACTAAAATCTGGGGAATTCCCCAGTCCCTTCAAAAAATATCAGTCATGGTTCCCCATAATAGAAGTCTTTCTAATCCATACTCCTCTTATCGTGTCTCCACAAATATGAATATTGCTGAACCAGTTCACTGTTATGTGGGTACATAATTTATGGCTATAGCCTTTACTTTATCTTTATTAATTTTATATCCTGAAAAGACTTGAAACTCTCTCAAAATATTCCAAAGCACTGAAATATCATCATCTGAATTTGTCAGATAAAATATATCATCTGCTAATAAAGTCAACTTTCTTGACTACCATACCAATTATATCCTTGAATTTCTGGGTCTTTTATTTTCCAATGGCTCTAAATATAAAACAAATAAAGCAGAAAAAGGACAACCCTGCTGGGTTCCTTTGTTGAAACACAGCTAATCATACAGGAACCCCCACACACACACTAATTCTTATCTCTGATACTTGATATATATCCTCCTAATAAACCTTATTATTGTATTGGGGAATGGAAGTGCTTTTATTACCCTACTCATAAAATCCCAGCACAAGACCCATCAACAGCAGTGTCATTTCCCTATAATCTGCTTCCCTCTGGATCATCATTGCTCTGTTTATGTTCTCAAATGTTTGCCTCCCCTCTACAAAATCATGCTGGTCTGTATCCATCAGGTTTGCCATTATTTTGCTAGTACAGACAAACCCTTTATAATCTTGGCTTAAAATTGAAATGGGTCTATATGAATCTGGGTCTGAATGGTCTTTGCCATCTTTAGGTTAACAGCCACTACAGCTTTCTTCCAGGATGTTGGTGCTCCCCCTCCTTTTAAAATACTGTTAAACAAAGTCTTCCAGTTCTTTATCATACTGTTCACTCCTAATATCCAGACTTCCACAGGAATACCACCTGTTCCTACAGACTTTCCTGAAGATTGATTATACATCACTGTTTTAATCTAACCACCTCCTATCTTAATTGGTAGTTGTTGAGCCTTGAATACTTCTAAACCTGCCATAATTAAGTCTTCCATAATTTCCATTTGTGCTCTTTCTTGATTTCCACATTTCTCTGTTTTGTACAAATTTTCAGAATACCTCTAAAGCCTCTACAGGATCTTTTTGTTGATATAAGATTCCTGAAGTTTGGCGACAACCATTTCAACATTCTGTTACCCAAGTCATTGTGCTAAAAGTTTTTGAGCTCTGGACTGGTTATCAAAAATAGTTGCTCACCTGCAATCTTTCTAAACTCATGCACATTATCCAGATACTCCCTTATTTTCTCTTTAGCACTCTCCATTTCCTCCTCCTCTGGTTTTGAGAGATTCCCCTTATTCTGCAATACTTTAACCTTTGTCAGCCCCTTTAAGTAATTTCTATTACTTCTTAACCATCTCTCTCTCTTCTATTTCAACCCTATTTTTAAATTCCATTTTCATTTTATCCCAGTAAATAGCTATAACTTCTGAAAATATTTCTCTCTTCCCTAAAAACTTCTGAGAAATTTCCACTCCTTAAATGCCTCTCTTTTTAGGTGGGAAAGTGCCAGTGTCTTATTTTTACTTCATTACCCTGAATTTTTATCTTAGTCTTTATTGGTGCACAATCAGAAATAGTTACTGGATGTCTGTTGAAGATTTTAATTAAATGCACATGTTCCTGTAAAACATAATGTCTATCTAGTCTAGTCCAGTTATTGTACCTTGGAGAATATGTAAATTCTCTCCAAGTTCCTAGTACTGAATTCACATCTTGCATACCATATATTTTCAAAATTACTTCATAAATCTAACCTCCCTTTTGTTGTACTGTCACTTCTAGGTCTCCTTGATACATCCTCACTACTGCAAATCAAATTCCAGTCCCAACCTATAATTAATATTCCCTGCTGAAAACAGACTTCTCCCAAAATTTACTTAACCTCCATAACAGCTGTTGGTGATTAAATACCATTTATTTCTTATTTATACCTGTAAGGCCATTTATGCTCCAAGATAACATGGACAGTATAGTCATTATGATAAAAAGCTATTGCTCCCACCTAAGTTACACGACAACTTTTTGAATGCGCATTTCCAACTTTTGCCTTGCATGCAAACACTAATTGTTTGGCAGACTGATCTTTTATACTTCTGTTTCTTCTCATCTTCATTTGAATCGATGTCACATTTTAAAAGACTTTTTGTTTTACTGAAAACCAAACAAAAAAATAAATACATTTTCATAACACTCCCATCCCCATCATCTCCTTTTAATTTAGATAAACAGAAAAAAAATGTACATTCTTCAAAATATGAAGTTTAACCCCACAGATAGGAGCCAATTTCCCAAATTGACAGCTGCACCAACAGGCATTACCTAACCTAAAATTATGGTTACCCATGCTAAAGTGCAAGTTAGAGCCTGTTCCCACTTACAATGATCAGTGTCTTTTCTCTTATTATTTCTATTCACCTGCAAGATTTGAAAAAAGAGCTTGCATGTTTCAGAAAACATTAACTTTTACAGCTAAGAAAAGGTGAACTGGCTATCTTCAAATAACACTAAACTGTTCTGTATTCTATTAAATACATTAAAATATTCATGCTGCTAGGGAGGCTGCTATCTCTTATTCACTTCCCATAACTTCAGACTATATTTCACTGAACTGGTTGCCGTTGTACATTTACATTTTGCATTCCCCTCAGCAAAGAATGCTCAAAACTCTCATAATTAATTGCTTGCACCTGCAGACTACATAACAGTAGTCAGCAATGATGCAAAAAAAAAAAAAAAAAAAGAAAGAAAACAGCAAACATCTCTGCAGATGCAAAAAGGAATCTGTAAATTTCACTGAGAACATAAAACTGCAGCCTTCAGACACAGACTTACTGATTCCTATGGAGGACGTTCGCTAATGGAAAAAAACAAGATATCTTTGTGGATGCGAGGAACTTATTCTTTCATGGCTTTCATCATTTTGTCTGAGTCTTCAAGCCTACTTGCTTACAAAAAAACGCTTTTTATACATTAATGCCAAGGGCATCACTCTAGACATCCAGCATTGTAAAAAGAAGTGAAATTATCCTCATTCTAGATATAATATAATCAACTCAATTTTACACCCCACCAGCTCAAGATCATAACATTAACTTCATCTTGCTTCACTCCAGCCTTCCATCATGTGTTACACTGTAAAGTCTATATGTCTTATTACTAAAGAAATACTTAATATCTTTAACACATACAACAATCACTAAAAACTCTCCACCACATTTAAAATATCCCTGAAACACTATACAAAACTGCTCCACTATATAACATGCAGTTTATATAATTAAATGTTTTATACAAATACTAATTGTGATGATAGGAGGTACTGCCAGCCATGCCAGGCGAAGTAGGGCAGTGGATGTATGACTTGTGTCAGCACAGCTAGCTGAAATTTTGTAAATAATTATATGTCATTAGTATATCAAACTGATTTGCACAGATGCTTGTGCTGAAAATGTATTTGTGAGCTTTGCTTGTGTTAAAATGCATCAACAGTGCACCCTGCTGAAATAAAGAGAAATGTACACGTATTATGGTACCTGGGTTAAATGTATAAGTTTAATAGACGGCACTGGCACAACACAGGTTTACCAGCTGGTTTATTTTAAGAAAAATAAGGGAAATGTAAATGAGCTGTTAAATCATTAAAAGACACCCTACAGTGCTGAGTAGGACTGGAGATACTGGGTCTGGGACATAGCCTTTGTTCATTAGCACAGTGAAAAGAGGGGAGGCCTCCAGGCACTGCCATAAACATTTGGATGTGTACTGTAGCCATCTATGTTCAATTCCTGTCTCAGCTTCAAAGGGGAATACTGTGAGATTCTAGAGTCAGCTGACCAGATCAGGTAATTCTGTCAGCCCTCTTGGAAATTATATTTTGGGTATTACAAAGAGAAATCTCAGAGTACAGAGTATTCTGTTTGACAGCCTGACTAGAAAGACTGCTCATGCATTTTATCTTGCCTTGCCCAAGTACGTTATTAGGGAACAGCAAATTCTCTTAGATTCAGTCAGGAATATAGTGAAACTTAGTTTACAGACTGATGGACAGACTCATAAAAATAAAGAAAAACAATGTTGTTTTCAATATTTTCTGTGATTTGAACTTTGTGGTTTACTGTAAATATGCATTCAATATTTTCATGTTCTTTTATTATTTAATATATTTAAAACTTTTATTATGGCTGATCCTTGTAGAGAGTACTTATATTTATTTGGTGACACTGTAGGGGCCACTCCAGAGGGCTTGGTCAACTACTACCATTTGTATAAGTATTAATATTGCACACTGTAATTTGACAGCCTTGTTAAGAGCCTCAGAGTAGCTGGTTATGTAGTGTCTGGTAGCAGTGCTAACTACCTTAAAGCCTGGACAGAAGTAAGCATAGCTTTGTAAGCCTGTGCCAGCCTTTCCTTGGTGTGTGTATGTGTAAATCAAATCTTTCATTGTGTGTATGTCACCTACTTGGGGCAGGGACAAGAAGCACTGATGCCCACAGTGCTGCCAATATGTAATGGTCACCACTATGTGTCGTTCCCATGCTGGGTAAGAATCAAGGAGCCTGAATCCTCACCACTAATACTGAGAAGGATATGCACTTGGAATACAAATGGATAGAGTCAGTATTTCCAGATGTACATTTCTCTGCATCAAGTACAATTGCCCATAAAAGCACAAAAGGAACACACTCAGCCCGGGGTCTGTATGTATGTCTCCCTCCAAATCCCCAATAAGACTCCCCACTGGTACAGCTGTAGGGTTAGGTCCTCAGCTGAGTGTTCAAGCCAAGTCCTCCAGCATCCTCTCTGTAAATCCAGTGCTTCATGTCCCCGCCCCAAGTAGCTGACACACACACACCTGAGATAGGTTGGCACAGTCTACTAGCTATGCCCCCTAAAAAAAACCCATGAAAGCGGACTCTTTTCATCTTAGTTTTTTTTCCCTCAATATTTGCCAACATCAATCATCTGGTTTCCAGTGTTCACAGGTTCGATGTTGGGAAATTTCGATCCTTTCAAGCAGACCCATATAGTAATTCAGAGATATACATTGTAAATTTTATTTTATTTATTTTACATTTGTTAACCGGGAAAAATCCAACTGGACCAGGTCCATTTTCAGTGGATGCCTGGGGAGAAAAGCTCCACGTTTGACAAGAATAAAACAAAACAAAAACAATATAATGTGAATAAGTACAAAAAATACAAATATTTAGAGGTAGACATATACAAGAATCTATCGCAATAATTCAAATAGGGTTACATGAATATAACAAATATCTGTAGACAAAAATATTACAAAAGAATGGTAGTGACTACATTTGCTATTTTAAATGACTGTTTACATTTCCTAGTGAGTGTACACTGAAAGAGGTAGCAAGCCAGTGTGGCTTAATTGGAAGTGAGTATATGTAAGTGTGTAAGAACAAGTGTAGATAATAGTTAGAGTGTTGTGGAGAAGGAGAGAAGATATACTAATTTTCAAGTGATACATGGACAGGTCCAGCTTTTCCTGAGATGTGGTTTTAATAGTCTTTTAAAGTTAAAGTTTGTTGTTGCAGAGGATATATTAGTGGGAAGGTTGTTCCATTTTTTTAGCTATGATGTGGGAGAAAAGGGCTTTGCCTGCAGTGTTGCTTGCAGATGTGGTACTGAGGAGAAGTTTGTCTGATGAGCGGAGAGGGCGACTGGAAGAGTAGGTTAGCAGCTGTTGTAGGGCTTGAGTTTTCTCTGGGTAGTTTATGATGTTGAAGGCATAAGTGAGATGCAAGTAAGATAGTAGGTGTGGGAATTCTAGCCATTGTAATTGTTTTAGTACTTGGCAGTGATGTGTTCTGAAAGGGGAGTTGTTGGTAAATTTGGCTATTTTATTATAACATTACTCTAGTTTGTCCAGGAGTGATTTTTTAATGTGTGTCAGGATTGGAGCAGTGTAGGTAAATGTTGATAGGAGGTGAGTTTAAGCTAGAGTGAGTCTTGCTTTGTCTGTGAGGAGGTTTTTGTGTCTATAAAGGGTTCCCATTTTTTTATGAACTTTCTGGATAGTTTGAGCTATGTGTAGATCACAGGATAGGTTGTTGTCTATTTCTATCTCTAGGAGCTTTGTGTGGGTAGATGGGGATTGATAAGATAGAGCAATCAGCAGGAGTAATTTTAGTTTTGGTAGGGGTAAACAAGAAGTTTTGTTTTGTTGGGGGTTTAGGATAAGTTGGATGTCTATGATCCAAGTTTCAATGGCAGAGAATGATTCTTGGGCTTCTTCTTGCAAGGTGTTGACAGATGGGGCTGCACAGATGAGTGTAGAGTCATCTGTGTTCTGTATCAGTGAGGCTTGTTTGGAGGCGGTGTATAAATTGTTTGCAAAAATAGAGAAGAGAAGTGGGCAAAATATTGAGCCTTGTGGTACCCCTATGGAGTTAGGGAGAGGGGGGATAGTTGATTTTGCCATTGCAGAGATTGTTTTCTGTCCAATAAGTAACTTTTGAACCAGGAGATAGTGGGAGAAGTAAAGTATAGTGAGTGGAGAGCATCCAATAGTTTATGATGTGAGACCATGTCAAATGCCTTTGACAGGTCCAAAAAGATAGCAGATACATAGTTATTGTTGTTTCTGTGAAAGTTAACTTGATTGGTAAAGGAGAGAAGGGCAGAAGTTGTACTGCGATGAGGCCGGAATCCGTGTTGGGTGGAGGAAAGAAGATTGTTTGTTTTCAAGTACTGCACAGCTTGGAAATGTATGGATTTTTCTAAGAGCTTGGATAAGGGGGATAGTATAGCTATAGGCCGATAGTTGGAAAAGTCATAAGATATTCCACCTTTATGCAGAAGTATAATGCAAGATATTTTCCATAGTTGAGGTACATTGGCTTCTTGAATGGACCTGTTTATTAGGATTGAGACTGGGTAGGATAGGGAGTCAGCTGCGATTTTTAGGAATTTTGCAGGTATTCTGTCTGCTGCAAGAGTAGTGGGTTTTAGGGTGTAGAGGAGTTGTTTGATTTTAGATGTAGGGACAGGTGAGAGAGAGGAAGATTAGTAGTGCTGCAGGGAGGGGATTCCTGCAGTTGTGGCTGATAAATTGTTAGAGTTATGTATTTGGTTGGACAGAGTTTGGACTGAGTTTATGAAATAACAGTTAAACTGGGAAGCTATATTATTATTGTTTGCATTGGAGGTGGAAGGGGTGTGGGTAGCGATAGTGCCAGGTTTCAGTAGGGAGTTGATACTGTGCCAGAACGTTTGGGGATTATTTGGGTGTTTGTTTTGGAGATCAAAGAAGTAGTTTTGTCTAGTTAATATGTTTTTTTAGCTGATTTCCTGAGTTGGTTATAGTTTTGTTTTAGTTTGATAGGTGTTTTCTTGTTTCCATTTCTTCCAGGCCTTGTCTCTGGTTTTTAGTAGGGCTCTTGTGTCCCTGTATTACCAGGGAGCATAGTTAGTTTTAGTTTTGCTCTTTCTCTCTGGTGCAATGGAGTTTAGAACTGAGATGAATGTCTTATTAAAGTATTCTACTGCCTGATCAAGGTGAAGGGTTTTTACAGGCTGCCAGTTACATTGCTTTAGAATGCTATTTAGGTTGTCTGTGGTACAGTTGCGATCATCACTGATTTGTCTATAAGTAATGAATTTTTGACTAGTATATTTCCTTAGGAGAAAAGTGGGCAGACGGTAAATAACCAGTCTGACAGTGGTGTTTAGGGTTATTGACTAGTGTCCAGTCAATAATGGTTTGTTTTTGGTTTCTTTTATCAATTCTGGTGGGTTCCAGAATTAGTTGGGTGAAGCCACAGAGGTTTATTTGGTTAGTGGGGTTGCTGGAGCTGCAAGCTAGCCAGTCAGTATTAAGGTTGCCTAGTAAGATTGTTTCTTAAGGGGAATTCAGACTAAGTCAGTGAAGGATTTCTTCTATGATTGGTGAATTATTTCTGGGAGGGATATAGCAGCACAGAATGTTAATTGTTTTACTCTTGTTTAATGATAGGGTAGAGGCTATGATTTCGGCACTAGGAAATGTAGGTAGAGGGGTATGGAATGGCTTTAAGTTTATTTCATTTTTAAACAGTATTGCTACTCCACCACCTTTCCTATTTGTTCTATCTTGCCTTATGATGTTATAACCTGGTGGTAGGATTTCTTCACTAGAGATATGTGGTTTTAGCCAGGACTCAGTAATAGTTAGAATATCAGGAGAGTAGTAGGTAATAAAAGAATGCAGTTCTTGGAGTTTGTTGGAAATACTTCTAGTGTTGATGTTAATTATTAGGAGATCAGTTTGAGATCTTTTGGGGAGATCAGAGGAACAGGGTCCTGGGTTTGGGTGTATGTCACCAGAGATAAGGAGTATTTTGCTGAGTTTGAAAAGGTGTTTGATGGCATATGTTAGGGTAGAGAGCGATACATAAGCTACTTTCTTATTGATGGTTGATAGTGGGTTGGACTTTGGAGTGAGTAGAATAATACTAGTGTTAAATTGTGTTGGACAGACTTTGAAATGTATGTGGGGGTGGTTGGATTTTATAGTATGTGTTGTATGGAAGGAGGTATTGTCTAGGGAGATGCTTGTTTGTATGGATGTGGTGTAGGATAGGGAAGTAAGGGCAAGTAGGAGTGAGGGTAGAAGGATTTGCATTGTAATTTAAGTAGGAATGGTAGTAGTGGTATTGTGAGGTGAGGTTGGGGTGTGGTCAGTGAAAGGTGGTATTGATAACTGATTGGGACAGATAATTGGAGGAGGACTTGAGTCATGTGATTATGGATATGTATAAGTCTAGAGGTAGTGGGGGTGGGTGGGATTTGGGGGTAGGGTAGGGGAGCAGAGTGAGCCCGCAGGGCAAACGGAGCAGGGGCAAAACCAGCAGAGGTGAGCACCAAAAAAGTATCAGTGGTTGCAGGCAAGGGCAGTGCACTGATAAGAGTGATAGTGACTGTAGATAGTAATTTAGTTAATTAACTTTATAGGCCAGAGTTTAATGATCTTACTTAAAGTCTAAAAACAGACATGGTAAAAAGGTAGTCCTGGAAAGGGCACTATAATGATAGCTTGGACCAGAAAGCCTTAAGTAGCTGTATAGGTGAAGGCTCTTTGGGAATATTTGTGGCTGTTTGCTGCCACCTACCGTGAAAGCTAGGGGAACCCTGCGAGTGTGCACGCTGTTGGGGCTCAAACTAAAAAATCACAATTATACTTAGATCAGCGTGAGTAGGGAGCTAGACAACATTTCCTTCTTAAAGGACCAAAAAATTAAACAACAGGAGCTTACATGCACTTCAGTTTGCACAGAGCACAATTTGCTGGGAGACTAGGACCTCCATTTATTTTGATTTTATTTTCCCAATCGCTGGGTTGCTTTCTTTCCTGGGTGGGAGGGAGTATAGACTGAACTGACTGGAAAAAAGAGCAGAGTAGGGGTAGCATTAGATTATGATGGGGAAATAGTCAGATTAAAGTATAAAGAGTGTAGGAGGTGAGGATGGTTCAGTGTGGGTGGATAAGAGAGTTAAACAGAGTGGGAGAAGATAAGTGTGGATGTGTGGTAGCAGGTATAGTGGCTGAGATATTGCATGCGGTAAAGACAAAGAAGAGAAGTAAACTAAAGAGCACTAGGACATAGGTATAAAAGATACTCAACATTAAAATAAAGGAGCAGTACAAAGAACCTTTTCATTCAGTAATAATGACAGATAAGATGCACAATATTCAAACAATACTGTTCATTTACAACATAAAATGAAGGAGCAGTACAAAGGACCTTTTCATACAGTAATAATGGCAGGTAAGATGCACAATAATTCAAACAACACTGTTCATTTACAACATCAAAATGCTATATTAAAAATCACTATAAATTAGCGTCAAGGGTGCATATAATGCAGGTATCCCCAGTTAGATTCCCATACAACATCAAAATGCTATTTCAAAAATTACTATAAATTAGCGGCAAGGGTGCATATAATGCAGGTATTCCCAGCTAGATTCTCATACAGAACAGTATGCAACACTTGCTCCAAGGTGAATTAAAGGTTTTGGCATGGTGCATTTTAAATCCAGTGCCGTAAATATAAAGTAAGAAATTCAGCATGTAATAATGTAGTTAACCCCAGCTAGATTCCCATATGGGACAACATACAACACTTGCTCCAGGGCGAATTAAAGGCCTTGGCATGGTGAGTTTTAAATCCAATTCAGTAAGTATAAAGCACAATTTCAGCAAATTCAGAACCTACAGTACATTATAAAATAGTAGTAAGCCCATTTATCAGCTTGGATAGCACTTGTAGACCACATCTTAGTAAAGAGAATCAAACAGACATTAAGTAGCAGCGCGCCTTACCAGCGTACACACACCACGTTGGGAGTGGAATCCGTTCAAGTGGATGACTGGTCTTAGGGGAAAGTGCGGCAGGAAAATACCTGTATATGAAGAGGAGAAATGTGAGGAGGGGGAGGGATGCTGGAATGTGATAGGAAGGATGTGTGCAGGGGGCTGGGATTGAGAGTAAGGACTTAGGGGAAAGGGCTGGGAAATAATGAAAGGTGCACACCACCCCCAGCAGAGGTGAGCACCAAAAAAGTATCAGTGGTTGCAGGCAAGGGCAGTGCACTGATAGAGTGATAGTGGCTGTAGATAGTTGTTTGTCTTTGGCTTTTCCCGGTTAGGGGTCGCCACAGTGGAACACTGGTCTGCTAATGATTGGCAGTTGGCTTTTATGGTGTCGAGTTGCCAGCCCGATGCCCAACCTTCAACGAAGGCATGCCCATTCAACGCATGTCTTTCAAACACACACTCGGCCACGGGGAGGACATGCAGACTCCACACAGAAGGCACTGCCAACCCAAGCCGAGAATCAAATGGGAGAACCTCTTGCTGTGAGGCAACAACACTACAGCTGCACCAAGGAGTGACTGTAGATAGTAATTTAGTTAATTAACTTTATAGGCCAGAGTTTAAGGATGTTACTTAGAGTAAAGTCTAAAAACAGGGTAAAATGCAACAAATACTACAGAATGACACACTTATAACACTTCCATTCAGATGAACATAAGTAAATGCTTTCCAAAATGCAAGAAAAATTACAAATTTCCCAGGATCTGTTGCAAAGCTGAAGAACCTAACAGGACTTCTGAGGGGATGTAGAGCTAATGAAATTAATTTCCTTAGTGCTCCCCCTGAATGTCTAAGAAAGTAGTTTATTGTTTAATAAGACCAAAGTAAACAACTACAGAAAAAGTCATCTAAAGTGGATTTAATGACTTAGTGAGCAGGAAGAAGCAAGAAAACTCTAGGGAAAAAAATATCTGCAAATAAAGGACTGTCAGCTGCTGTTGGTAGGCAACAACTGCAGACACCACCCATTACATTGCTACAGCAAAACAGGGGTGAGATGAGTGATCGTAAAGACAAGTGAGAGAAAAAATATTCTGAAGTAAAAAATAGCAATTCTTTTGTGGAATATATTCAAGAAATAGAAGTCTGAATGAAATAGACTGTGCTTTCTACCCAGTTGGATGGCAGAGGTTAAGAAGGCCATAGATTATCAATGCCATGAGACAGTCAGGTTTGGACATAGCCCAAGAAGCAATCAAAGAGAAAATCTGGGAACTGGAAGACAGAGAGTGGAGATAAAATCTCAGGTTCTCAAATATCCCAGATGGTGTAGAAAATAATGACTGCAAAACTTACAAGCAAGAATTGTTAGCAAAATGGCCAATCAAGCCTAAAGAAAAGATTCTCCTGGATAGACTACACAGAATGGCAATACCGGGAGATGGTGCTTCACTCTTCCCAAGACTCATTCTGGTTAAATGCAAATATGTTGATTAAAAGAGCAGTTACTCTTGGAATTCTGGAAAAAAGGGTAAAAATCTAGAGGTAGACAGATAGTGAGTTTATGTGGACCATGATTTTTCATTGGGTACTCTGCAAAAGCATGAAAATTCCTGCAACACATCAGTAAGTTCAAAACATTGAAGCTTTAATTTATACTGTAATGACAAACCACATTAAAGTTCACTATGCAACAGGGCTAAAGACCTTCATGGATCCTTCAGCTGCTACGCAGGAGTTAGATCGGTATCAACAATTCACCCAGATCGCAACTCAGGATACATCCCCACCTTGCGGGTTGCAACAAAACAACTTAGCTCTACAGGCTGACAAGAAAAATATACCAATAAAATCATTCCCTGACTTTAGGCAAAAATGCAGGACAAGCAAAAGAAGTTTTGTGAATTCACAAAATCAGTGAAATTATGTTGCAGATCTTATAGGATGAAGATCAACAGCAGTGAGTGGAGTCTCTTATGGAAGAAATAGATGATGAGTCTACTCACCTAGAGGAACACATGGAAAACTGGAGCTAAAAGATGAGCTCCTGTTAAGACTTAAGTTTCTCACTGCAACAAACTATAGGGAAATTTACAGTTTATTGGTGGCCAGCTGACAAACCATTAATTGAGGGAAGATGGAAAATCAACAAGCCATAAAGCGACTACTCTATTACTGGAATTTAACAGCAACTAAGGTGACAAATAAAAATATAAATAATAGGATTGTCTAACAAATTTGAAATGCATTATTAAACTGGGGTCATCAAAATATGTTGTGAAGAGGGAAGAGAGGCATTGTGATTGTTCATATTTTTGCCTTATATATGGAGTGATCTATGATACGTTAACTAATTAAATGCACAATTTACTAAAGGAAAGATTGAAGAAAGTTGAAAGACGTAACTTAATATTTGTCTGTTTGGGAAATGGGATGGTGGGGTTTTGAATGTATACAAAGTAGTGGGGAACAAGAGTGGTTCGCAATGCTTCTGTTAAATACATGAGGGGAGCTGAGGCAACCATTGCAGATTAGACTGCATATTTCATGTATTTATGCAACACTGGAAAGAGGAAGGGAACAAATAATTTGGATTGTGTAAGACAGTAGGACCAACTGAAATAATCAGTTGTGACAGGGTAATTAGTAAACACTTTTCAGGTTAAATAGTGTGACATTGGTCACCACTGAATAAAATGATGTAAAATATATGGGTAATAAATTACTACATCAATAAAGCCAGCAAGGTAGAGTGTCAGAGAGCAAGAGAATCAATCTGAAGAAATGCTTTAGCAAGGGTAAATATTATTTGAGTGTTGGGCAACTAATGCTCATCTTGGCAAAATTTGTACAAGAGGTGTGTGTGTGTGTGTGTGTGTGTGTGTGTGTGTGTGTGTGTGTGTGTGTTGGGGGGGCAAGACAGGCAAGTTAAAATCTTCTAAGAATGTAAAGCGTATTGTCACACTTTTCTTTGCAAATTTAAATATAACCAACCCTTAGAAATATACAATATCAAATGTTACAGTATTTTCAGGTAAACTGCGTGCTATTTTCACAATGATTTCATTCATAAGCATCACCCCTTGAACTTTTCTTGAAACTAAAAATGCCTGATATGACATGTGAAAGAAAGAACCTAAAATCCCTCACTTCCCACATTAGTGTGTAAGCTATGACTTTTCCATGCTAGCTGCAACAATAAGGGAATCTTGCATCCTAATAAGATAATTTGTAAGCTACTTCTCACAGGTTGAAAATTTAACATACTGAACCCTCTCTTAGTGACACCATAATGTAAACAAGCAGCTGATCTTTTAAAGAAGTATGGTATTTGTGATTACCCAGAATATTTTGCATTATACGTAAATTTATGCCAATGTAATAAAAAATATAGTAGAACCAAACCACAGCCAGTATCCAGTATAAAACGACTTTTAATGGAGAGTGCTTTTGTGACAAACTTTGTCGCTTCATCAGACAACACAAGAAACATCAAGTTCCTATCAGCATTTTGAATGTTGAAAATGACAAATTTAATTTAATCGAACTGAAATTTTCGAAATCTCAGAAGAGCGAACTGACAGAACATCAATTTCTTTCCCAGGGAAAGAAATTGGTGGGCCGTCATCAGAGTTTGCTATTTCTTCCACTGTGGTGCAGTCTCAGAGTTGGCATATTTAAGTTGGGGGGTGTGGGGGGCATAGCCCCCCACTTCTGTCAGTGTTTAAATTATTGAATATTTTTTTTTTTTTTTTGCATGGAACACCGATTTCTTTCCCTGGGAAAGAAATCGATGTTCTGTCAGTTCACTCTTTTGAGATTTCGAACATTTCAGTTTGATTAAATTGCATTCGGCGTTTTCAGCATTCGATATGCTGATATAGACCCAAAACATCACTGTATATTTAAAAAACATCATGACCAATAGAAACCAAGCAACAAATTAATCCATTAAAATATTCAAATGGCAATGAACCCGGTTATACTCATCTAACCAGGTTCCTTGCTTGTAAAAAAAGAAGTTATGTACTTACCATAACGTTCCATGCTTGTAGTCCATCTCGCCTATATTCTTGCTGCATGGGTTCGGAGCTGAATATCAGCTCCGACTCGGCCGATACTAAAGCTCGAGAGCTTTTACTGGCTATCCCATGGTGTCTCATGACAATTCCCCAGATCTAGTTTGCAAGAAAGTAAAAACCTATCAGGTAATGAGAGAAGCTGTATAAATACAGCAAAGGATTAAAAACATAATCTATTCCAGGTGAACAATAAAGGGCAAAGTCAGGCAGTCCCAAAAAGAGGTCCACTAGATGCCTCATAAACAGGAAGGGGGTTGGAGGGAGGGACGCACGAATATAGTCGAGATGGACTACAAACATGGAATGTTATGGTAAGTACATAACTTCTTTATGTTATGTAGTCCTATCTCACCGTAATTCTTGCTGGATGGGACAGCGTCCCTAGCACCTTTATCCCGGGTGGCTCAACTGAAGAGACTCTTCAGCACAGTGGACCCAAATGGATGACCTGTCCCAGGAGGCCAAATCCAATTTGTAATGAGTGACAAACGTATGTGGTCTTGCCCAAGTAGCTGCTGCACAAATAGTATCAATTGGGAGCCTAGATCTAAAGGCACATGAAGTAGCTACAGCCCTAGTAGAGTGACCTTTAGCTTTTAATGGTAATTGTCTACCAGCTTGTTGATAAGCAAAGGATATGCAATCTGAAAGCCATTTTGAGAGAGTAATTTTTGAAACAGGTAAGCCTTTCCTTTTGTCAGAAAAGGAAATGAAAAGTTGATCAGATCTCCTGAATTCTTTGGTCCTGTGTATATAGAATCTGAGTATCCTGTGGACATCTAGCTGGTGAAGTCTATACCCTGATTTATTAGAGTGGTTTGGAAAAAACACAGGTAGCTCAATGGTAGTATTCAGGTTGTGTTGTGAACATACCGTAGGAATAAAGGAAGGGTTTGTCCTGAGAGAGACTCTATCCTTGTGAAAGATAATGTATGGAGGTCGAATAGTTAGGGCTTGAAGTTCCAAGACTCTCATAGCCGATGTTATAGCTACCAAAAACAAGGTTTTCCATGATAACAATTTTAAGTCTGACGAGGATGGTTCAAAGGGTGCAGACATCAAAAATGAGAAGACAAAATTTAAGTCCCTGGGTTCTAATGGTTATTTTATTGGGGGCCTAAGAAGAACTCCTTTTAAGAAGGTTTTACAGAGGGAGTGTTGCATGATTGGATTTCCCATGAAACCAAAATAAAAATTGGAAATGGCAGCTAATTGAACTGTAGCGGCTGCCGCTCTTTCATGAAAAATTGTTGTTAGGAAAGATAAAATGGATTCTAAAGGAGCTGTATATGGATCTAAGCCCGATTCGTAGCCCAAAGGGAAAACCTTTTCCATTTGCCAGAATATAGTATCTGAGTGGAAGGTTTATGGGATGAAATTAGGATGTGTTTGACCACTGGGGTTAAGGGAATGTACCTGGCTATACGTGGAATTGCAGCAGCCACGCTGTCAATTTGAGGGTGTGGATGGAGGGGTGGAACTGCCCCGATTGATGAATCTGGAGATGGGTCCAGAATCCATGGTTCCTCCAAAAGGTAGGGCCACAGGAAAGGAAACCAAACTTGTAGAGGCCAGTAAGGAGCGATGAGGATCAAGAAACTCCTCAACTGTCTTGCTTTCTGTATTACTTTGGGTATGAGTGGAAAGGGAGGAAAAGCATAAAGAAGTCCTGGGGGCCAATCGTGAACTAGAGCATCCTTGGGTGACATCCCCAGATGGGGAATGAGGGCAAAGTAGCTGCTGCATTTGGTGTTCAGGTGAGTGGCAAATAGATTGCAGTAAGGCTGGCCCCATTTGTGAAAGATCTCTTTTACAACCATTGGATTCAGGGACCACTCATGAGGCATCAGAATTGCTTGGCTGAGTTTTTATGCTATTACGTTGGATTTCCCTGGGATATGTGTTGCTATCAGGAAGCGTTGAGTATCCATCGCCCATTTCCAAACCCTTAAGGCCTCTCTGCAAAGCAGATAAGACTTGGTTCCCCCTTGTTTATGTACCAAATGACAGACATGCTGTCTGACTGAATCGTTCCGGGGGAAGAGAGCTGTGAACTGTTTGCAACACATATAGCACCGCTCTCATCTCCAGAACATTGATGTGCAAGTGGTTCTTATGGTTTTGCCAAGTACTTGGACTGTCTTTCCCAGATAATGCCCCTCACCCTTTCTGGGAAGCGTCCGTGGTCAAAACTGCTTTCTCTTGGGAAGGAACAAGTGGACGACCTATGACAAGTTGTTTTGTGTGTAACCACCATGTCAGATCCCTTTTGCATGCATTTGTTATTAATATCTGGTGAGACAATGGAAGGTCTTGCATCGACCACTGTGCAAACAGCATCCACTGGAGAATCCTCATATGTAGGCGAGCAAGAGGAACTAATAAGATGGCGGAAGCCATAGTCCCTAGGACTTGAAGGACTACTCTGGCCTGTAACTCTGTTTAATAAGGATCTGATCTGACTGCGTAGAGATTCCACTCTTTTCTATGTTAGCTTTACTGACATGGTGGTTGTGTCTATTTCTGAGCCTAGATATACAATATGCTGCGAGGGAGATCAGACTTACTTTTGCAAGTTGACAGTGATGACTAGGCTGGTGCTCAAGGACAGAGTCTTGTCCCTGGTCCTTATGAGTTGATGCTTGGTGGTAGCAGTGAAGAGCCAGTCGTCTAGGTATGGAAACACCTGGAATCCTTGAAGTCTCAGGTGAGCCATTACCACTGCCATGCATTTGGTAAACACTCTGGGGGCTGTAGTAAGGCCAAAGGGCAGTGTTCTGAACTGAAAATGGCTGGCTGCCAGCCGGAAGCGTGTCTCCTGGAGTGCCTGTCCATTTTGATGTGGTAGTACGCATCCTGGAGATCGATTTAGCACATCCAGTTGCCTTTCCCGATAAAGGGAAATATCGACTGCAGAGTGACCATTCGGAACTTTGATTTTCTTACATCCTTGTTGAGCCTGCTGAGATCTAGAATTGATCTCCAGTCCCCTATTTTTTTTGGAACTAAAAAGAATTGAGAGTAACTTCCGGATCCTACTTGCTCTGCGGGGACTTCTTGGATTACTCTTTTTTGCAGCAACAAGATGACCTCTGATGTTGCACGGTCTAGTTGGATGGGTGGTACATCTGGAAGAGACCGGTTTGTTGGGGGTTCGGAAAGAAAGGGAACCAGGTAACCTCTGGATATTATTTTGTGTACCCAACAATCTTGAGTGATAGTTAGCCAGGCGCTTAGGTACAGCGATATACGACCCCCGACTGCCTCCAGAGACGGACAGTTGGACAACCCCTTCAGAGTCGATGGAAGGGATGATCAGAGAAAGCTTCTCCATCTGATGTTGTGGACCTCCTCTGCCACGAGGGCGGCGTCTTCCATTATATCCTCTCCCTCTGCCCCTGGGGAGGGTTGACCTTGTGCCTGAGGAAAACCTTTTTGGGATTTGCAGAACCACATTTTCCCTCCTTTATTACCCTTGGGATAGGGTCTGGACAAGAGAAAGAAATGGACTCCAATGGCAGATAAAGTTTTTCCTTCCTGCTCGCACCTAGTCAAAGTCTCTTTCACTTGGGGTCCAAAAAGAGATGAACTATCAAAGGGAACGTTAGTGAAGGAATACTTGAAGGATTCCGTAAAATTACAAAGATGCATCCACGAATGTATCCTGAGGGATATTCCTGCTGCGGCTGCCATACTCGCTCCATCTGCCGTATATGAGATCAGCCTCATGGAGGAATTAGCTATGGAAGTAAGGGTGGAGAGCTGCACGGAAACCTTGTTCATGGAACCCGAAGCTACTGAACCCTGGAGGGTATCTCCTAACTCTTTCAGGAGATCCCTCTGAAGATGAGTGAAATGAGTCAGGTAATGCAGCAATCTTAGTGTAAATGCCACTGAAGAAAAAGTATGCTTCCCGTACCTATCCATCATCCTGGACTCATTATTAGGAGGATGGATATTAGAAGACGTCTCAGATAATTCCTTCTTGGTGGCCACTGCTACCACCACAGCATCAACTGGAACTCCCTTGCTAAGGAAAGACTTGTCCTCAGGTGCTGTCATAAATTTGTTTGGCCTCCTCGGGATGGCTTCCACTGAATCTGGAGAGGTCCATGCTTTCTGTGAAATGACCCCCAAAAGTTGGTCATAAGGCGGTGTCACCCAAGAGATGGAAGGTGGGGAGCCAAAGGCCTCAAGATACATTGATTCATCCTCAGTAGGGTTAGAGGTCTTCCAATCACCCCTCTGTCTAAGGATTTCTAGGATGTCAGAGAAGGAGACATCCTCAGAGGGAGATCTAGGGGACCCTTCTGATTGCCCTAAATCAGTGTCTGGTTGACAGACTTAGAGGAGTCGACATGTTTCCTCTTACATAACCTCTTCCGAGGGAGCTCTCCAGTGGGATAATCTGGGGAGGTCTCGGAAGAGGGGGCACCTCCAATGGGGGCTACTTGGGCCTCTGGTTCCCTATGCTGTGGGGGTAGCAGGGGGGAAGAAGTTGCTGCCTGCTGCTGGTGGGACTTCTCTATAGCTTCGAAAGCCTTCCCCCCTGCTCTGAAGAAGACCTCCACTCCGAGGGGGTGGATGGTCAGACTCCTATCAAGAGGGAATGGCTTCAAAGCAGAAGTGGGAGCCGAGCTGAGGCTCTGAGAGGGAGGGTCGGTTCTGGAGAGAACCCAGGATGACTGCCCCCTTCAGAGTCAACACGAAAGCATCGGCTCCCAGAACCCTTGGCTCCAGACTGAGCCATCGAGGATAGAGTAATTGGCTCCAAGGAAACAGGCTGAATCCCTGGAGCTGAAGCATCGAAGACAGAGGAACCTGATGTAATAGGCTCCGAGAGCGAAGCAGTCAGAGGGGGAACAGTGATCGGTACGGGGGACGGCTCCAAGAACTTTGGGTCTGGAGGGGTCAATTTTCTAGCCAGAGCTGGATCCGAAAGCAACCTTCACCACCCTCTCAATGTCCTCATCTGATAGGGTCCTGGAGGATCTGGTGGAGACTGAAGGAGACCTCCTTCTCTTCAAAATAGGAGATCTCAAATTAGGAGATACAGTCTCGATGTTGGGCAAAATCTTCAGTATCGAAGACTGTCTCGGAACTGATGGAATGGACTGCACCAATGATGAAGCAGAGTCAGAACCGGAACTCCTTGGTTCTGACGCTTTAGACTTTTTGGTCAGCTCCGAAGTCGGGGCTGATGATTTTCTCTTTGAAGATTTTGGAGCTGACTGACGAAGTTCCAGCTGTTCCTGGAAGGAACTGGTCATGAGACCCCTGTCAATAGGTTTCCTCTTCCTTTCGTTCAACACTCTTGCACTAAAAGCGTGACAGACGGTGCAGGGTTCCTGTAAACGGGCTTCGCCCAGACAATATACACAACTGGTGTGGCTGTCTGTAAGAGACATTTTCTGCTCACACCTGTCGCATTTTTTGAAGCCTGAAGGGCAATGATCCTTGTGATCCTTGTCTTTATCTTTAGACATTGTTAAACACCAAAATAAAAGTGTAAGGAGAAGAAAAGTTTTTTTTTTTTAGTAACAGTCACACACACACACACAAACAGGGAGGAAAGGCCCTCTAACTTAAATGGGTACTACGACCCTCTAATTTAAATGGGCTGTACAGTCCTAACGGGGGAATAGGGGTTGAAAACTTTCAAAAACAGTCGCACAATACAGAAGAAACTATTAAGATATATATAAGATAGAAAAAGGTGGTAGAAAAGGACTAAGTAAAAAATCGTTTTACTTAGCCAATGAGCCAGTAAGGCACAACCTCGAAGCTTTCGCGGCAATCGAGATCTGGGGAATTGCTGTGAGGCACCATGGGATAGGGGCTAGCCTCAAGCCAGTAAAAGCTCTCGAGCTTTAGTATCAGCTGAGTCGGAGCAAAATATCGGCTCCAAACCCATCCAGCAAGAATTACGGCAAGATAGGACTACATAACATCAGGTTTTATAGAAGCCTTATCATTAGGCCATTTACCCCTAGTAGCTCTCATTCTGATTATCCATTCGAGCTCAATTGGGAGTGGTCATAAGGAAACTGAGCATTAAAACTAAAAACTAAAACATCAAAAAGAGAGTCAAATCTCTGCTTTGTTTTCAAACTACTTACAACTTTAACAACAGTAGTATATCCAGAATGAAAACAACTGTAAAACAAAAGAGTATGAGAAGTGTAACAATATACTTTAAACTAGGGTTTAAGTCAGAAAAAACATACAGCTTATAAAGAAAAATTCACGGGGTGAGGGGTTAGAGAAGCCAGAAAGCATTTAAGTGTCATGCAGAGAGCAAGATCTCAAAAAGCTAGGGAATAAGAGGAGGAGGAGAAAGTGGGAAGGAGATCATACACACACACTTTTTCAAAATGTTAGTTTATAGAAACAATTCAATTCTACAGAGTTTTAGTGCAATTGTTGAAGAACAGATGTATTACTTATGACAAATTTAAAGTTAAATAACTTTGGTGTCATCCAGAGGAGTCCAAGGCATAGATTAAAAAGTACAGTTGTGTAAGCAAACTTACTAGAACAGTAGATGTTTGGTGCAGTAGCCTTAGATATACAGATTACATCATGCCAAGAATGTAACAGCCATGCCAAGGTTATAACAGACAATCAGCTTCCAAAGTTTCAGAGTATATTTCATGCACCCAAACTTTTAGGCAGCTCAAGCTGAGATGACTAAAAGAAAAGTTTTGCCACAAAGCTTTTCAGAATTTTCCTGCGAACAAAGAGAGGGAGGCTGAGTCCCGAAAGGACAATGCCAGGAAAATAAAAAAATAAAATAAATATTCACCATAAAAAAGCACACCAAAACAAGGGAGCTATGGAGAGGGGACCGGCTACTGCACCACTGATCATTCAAACATCTACTGTTATGGTAAGTTCACTTGCACAACTGTATTATGTTCATCATACAGACCACTACCGCAGCTGTATAGGTAGAATACCATAGCTTACTACATTTGGGAGGTGGAGGGAAAAAAGTCCAGCCTGACCCGGTCTTAGAGAAGGAATCATGTTTATAGTGCTTTGTAAACATAAGTACAAGTAACAGCTTCTTGAATATTTCTAGAATCCAAACCTTTCCAAAAGCAGCAGATGAAGCCAAGACCCTGGCAGAGCGGGTTTTAACCCTGCCTGGAAAAGTTTTGTTATGATGAGTATAACAAAAGGTAATAGCCTTATACAGCTATATTTGGAAAAGTCTGTTTTAACACAGGTTTCCCTTCTTACCTTCACTAGAAAGGAACAATTGCTCTGGAGATCTAAAATATTTAATTCTGTCAAGATAGTTCCAGAGATGTCTGTGGACATCCAAGGTAAGTAATATCCTGTGTTTCCCTCATTTCTGGTTCAGGAAAATAAAAGGGGAGATGGATAGTTTGGCTTAAAGTAAGCTCGAGACCACTTTAGGCATAAAAGGATTAATTTTCAAAGAAACTCTGTTCCTATGAAAAATGAGATAGGATTGACTCACCATATAAGCGTGCAACTCAGATACCCTTCTTGTAGAAGTCAGAGCAATCAATAAAACAGTTTTCCATGTTAAGAACCCCAAATCAGCCAAGTTAGCTGGTACAAATGGAACAAGTCTTAGTTTCCCTAACAAAATTGAAGACCCCAAGAAGGAGCCACCAGTTTTCTTTATATAAAACCCCTTTCAAAATCATTTTAACAAGAGACAGCATTGAAAGAGGAGGATCCTTGGGCAGATATGCAGAAATGGCATACAAATGAACCATGGTAGAGGAAAAAGAAAGGTGGTAAGTAACAAACAAACATATTATAAAACCAGAGAACAACTAGCTCTGAATGGGTACTGGTTATGTTGTTGGCACTAACTAGAAAACCTTTTCTATTTCCTAATATATGGTTTTCTAGTAAGAGGCCTTCTAGCCTCCATTAGTACTTGCTGCACATCCTCAGTAAATAGGTGCCTAAGTAAGCAATAATGCGCTTAGAGAATGGGCTCTCTGCAAAATTGTTGTGTTTTACTCATTTAAGTACTACATAATTTTTTTATACAGTTTTGATGTAAAATAGTACCTCCACCTAATGTCTCAAACATGCTGTAGTATATGATAATGGTGTTGGAGGAACCATTTTACATCCAAAATATAACACTTAAAAAAATATCCCGCATTTACTTTTTTGGTCCCTTACTCCTAAAATATTTGGTTTGCTGCCAGTCATTGGAGACTGAAGTTACTAAAAAATGGGATACATTTAAGTTTGAAACTATTTTCTTCATAAAATTCATACTAACATAAATTCTTTTAATTAAGCAAGTTTATGATTTTATAAGAGCAGTAATTAAAATCTGTTCCTATTTTTGAGCATTTTGCCCTTCTTTATTTTAGGCTTTATCCAGATTTCTTCAGCTGAAAGGTTCAGAGGTATGCAGACCTCTTTACTGACACACACAGTCTCTCATGCACACCTCTGTTTCAGAAAATGTATGCTAACACAAATCCTAATAATCAAGTAAAATATGTTCTTGTTTTGAGCCTTTGTCCTGTTTATTTTAGGTTTATCCAGATATTTTGAACTAAGAGTCAGAACATATCTTTTAACTGTCCACATTTTTGGCTAGTATGTTTGGTCCCATCCTCATAAAATGTGTAGTTTTCAAGCAAATCACTGGGGACTTAAGTCATTAAATAATGAGAGGCATTTGAGTTTCAGACTTCATATCTTTCAGATAATACATGATAATGGAAATCCTGCTCTAGCAACGTTTTAAGTTTATAATAGCAATATTTAAAATCTGTCCTTATTTTTGGTCGTTTGTCCCTCATTGTTTACAGCTCTGTCCAGATTTCATGTGCCTAGAGGTCGAGAGGTACGTACTGGGCAGACTTAGAAATTTAAGTATAACTGATTTATTTGTGTCCTAGTAGCATGCGGTTCAATTAAATAGATTTATTTACAATAATGTAGCACATAACTAATGCATTTGTCTTCCCAAAGGGCCAGGGCCACTTATCCTTCAGTACTTTTATATATATATATATATATATATATATATATATATATATATATATATACACACACACACACACACACACACATAACGGACATTCGAAAACACGCACAATGTATGATGTATAGTTTTCAGTTCACTTTTCTAGTGATCCTTCAGAATTAGCTGACGGAATAAAATAATTCTGACAAGTTTTTCTAGTTTGGCTTTGGTGGGTTCTGGTTGTATATTCGAGGAATCTAAATCTGATCCTTTGAATGGAAATTACATTTGAATAGGTTATTCAAGGAAACTACTCATAAGTCCCTTTTATGGTTTGTTTCATAACATATCTTGGATTGAACACAGTAATATGCAGCATAAAGTACACAATTCAACTTGTACTAAGCACAAACTGCTCAAACATCCAGCTCAGCTCTTAGCTACAATGTCAGTTGTAGAGGTGTCTGCACCTCCTTCTGTTTTCACTGGGTGACCCAGTTTCCTTCCACATTCCAAGGACGTGCCCTAGGAAAAGTAGCTATCATTCACCTTGTTCATATGTGCATGTCCAGTGTATGGGAATCTGGCTTTGGACTAGCGTCCTTGTCCATGATTAGTTGCTCTGCTTACAACCATTCACTTCTAGGATAAGGTCCCACTGCTCCTTCACCCCTCTGTTGTCAGGGATTGCTCTCACTCTTCACACTGCAGACAGAAACACACACGCACACACACACTTTTGTTTTCATTTACTTTACACTCGCTAAACAGCAAAAGCACTGGTTAGCGACTGTAAGATAATGGCTCGATCAATCTCTCACTCTCATACTCGCATACACTCACACATAGACACACACTTTTTAATTTTTTTATTTTATACTTACTAAACAGCAGAACCGCTGCTTACAGAGTGAAAAATAATGGCGGCCATTAGGTTTTTCATCCGAGCTCCACAGCAGCTTTACTGCAGTGACGTGGCAGACTTGTTTTTCAGCAGGCATTACTTGTACATTAATACCCTGCTGGAGAACATTCACTCGCCAGATAGTCAACTGAAGTTGACTGATGTCAGGGTGTATCAGACAACCCTATTCTTGTGTGAGAATATGCAATCTGCGAGGAAGCTTGTGGTAACTGCCCCTGGCCATTTCCAAAAGAAGGGAAAAACATGGATGCCTGGGCCAGAAATGAGTCACTGTAATGATCTTGGGGATGCCTTCTGAATCTACAGAAGTAACATGTACATTAATGGAAAGGGGGTTGGAGCATAGAGAATCAATCCTGTCCAAAAAGGCATCTGTCTTCCAAGCCTTCTTGCATGGAGTCCAGGAACATAATCTTGCCAGTTGATAGATGACAGAGGAAGTAGAGAGGCCTATGTGATGAACTACCCACAGATGGATCAAATCTTGAAACCCCCCATCTAACTTCCCTTCATGAGGGTGTGCTCTGATCCTGCTCAGCTCGTCTGCTATGCAATTTTGATCTGACAGAATGTAGTATGCCTGTAGACTGAGATTATGCTATGAAGCTATACCCAAGCTCACGACTACTCTGTAAAGGGGGATATGACCTGGTTCCCCTCTTACTTGATGATGTGCCGCAGCACTGGCCCAGTAATCAAGGAGCCTCAATCCTCACCATTGGCAACAGTGGGGGATGTACACACTAGGAGGATAACAAGTACACACACAGTAAAGTGCAACTTCCCTTAAGAGCACACAGAGACCACAGTCAGTCTGGTGCTGGTTTCTCCCTCTATGTCCAGATCCCCAATAAGATTCCCCACTGGCACAGCTATAGGGTTGAGATCTCAGCTAATTGGCCAAGCTAAAATCTCCTGTACCTTCTCTGTCCAACCAGTGCTTTGTGTCCCTGCCCAAGTAGCTCTGACACACACACACTTTGAGATTTGTCTTGTATACAAACACATGCACACACCTGGCAAAGGCTGGCACAAGTTTACTAGCAATGCCCCCTTTTGCCCAGACTCTTAGCTACTTTTAAGGCCCTTAACAAAGGGTGTCCAATCCTACTGTGTAATGTTACTATTAATCCAAATGGTAGCCTTACCAAGACTTTCAAGTCTATTTAGGAGTGGCCTGTACAGTGTCAACAAATACATATGCAAGTACCCTAAGAGCTTAAATATGTCTCACAAATATCGGCCACAAAGATAGATTTAAATATATTTAATAAAAGAACAAGATAACACTCAATCAGCACAGTAACTTCAGAGCTCAAAATCGCAGGAGATATTTTAAAACAACATTGCAGGACAGTCTCAAATAAATACAGAAAACATATAAACTAATATTTACTACATTCCTATCTATATCTAAAAGAGATACTATACCCTAAATCTTACTTACAGTAAGGGAAGTGCAAATGGTGATGATGAGTGGATGTTCTTGCTAGGTCTAAGACAAAATACAAAATGCCCAGTCTCTCTCTCTCTCTGACAGAGTTCTTAAATTAATGTCAAATATTACTCCTGGGTTAGCTTGGATGACATCACTTTGTCACCTGACTTCAGGTCCCAGGCTAAAACAGAAACTAACAGAATTTAACATGTGTGTGAAAAATACATCTCTCTCAGATGTTTGCTCAGAACTGTGCAGCTGCTAGGAAGGCAAAGCAATACAACAGGTTTACATTTTAAACCTAATAATTACTTCTCTTTCAAGACAATACAAAAACTTCTAGCTCTAGACATTGTGTCTGCTACACTGAAACTGAGAGAGAACTTGTACAGCACAATCGCAAAGCACTTTAATTTCAACTTGTTTTCTTGCAGTTTTGCAAGTTAACCCTTTTATGTTCTAGTTTCTACTGTTAAAACAAATTTGCACAGGTATATAGTTTACATCCATTCTGTTCTAAGACAGCATGGCATGCTGTGGTTACATTTTAGCTCAGTACATAACATACAGTACTGTATACATCATATCAATGTTCACAAATGACACAGAATTATTTACAAAATTCCAGATAGCTGGGCTGGCAATATTTCCCTATATCACATCTGTAACAACTTGAAGAGGTCCCAGGGAATCAAAAATGATTCAGATAGTTGAGTGCCTTGATAAGGGTAAGCATCTCCTTTATATTTATGTGCTTGCATCTGTCCTTGGTGTCTCACATACCTTGTACTTTTATCCTTCCTGAAACTGCTCCTACAGCAAAGTCCGAGTTGTCTGTGGAGACTGACTGGTTTGGAACAGGGAGGGAGCCAGGAGACACCTGGACTTAAGGATATCTGTTGTCTCCACCAATTTTTCTTTTGACAAACTCCAACACTGGGATTTGAAAAGAAAGGGTGTTGGTGCTGAGAACAAAGAGACTTCAACTACCACTGTCTTTCTCATGTGGCTTCTTGCTGGGGCATCATGAGAACTGTGGATGACATGAGACCTAAAATCCTGAGATATTCCCTTGCAGTGACCGAAGATTAAGTGGAAAAACCTTGGAAATAGATCTTTGAACCAAGGTGTCCAGTTGACATCCCAGGAACACAATTCTGTGTGAAAGAGTCAAGACTTTTCAATGTTCTCCTGGCATCCCAGCTTAAGGAAGAGATCTCTCACCAAAGAGAGAGATTCCAGATGCTTTTAAAAAGACTTTGCAAAGATAAACTCAGTGTGCCACTCAACCACAGCCCATAAGGCATAACGACATACCCAACACTCTAGTCATAGGTGACTCTATAGTCAGGCACACTGATGTTCCACTCACCAGGCTAAACAAGGAGAAAGTTACTGTCAGGTGCCTGCCACATAACGCATGCACTCAGGTCACTCCACAAGTACAAATATGACTCTGTCATTCTCCATGTTGGTGTGAATGACCTGAGACGTACCTCCCTGGACTACATGAAAAGAGACATAGAGGAGCTCTCCGATCTTGTAGCCCAGGCAGGTATGACCCTAGCCCTGAGTAGCATCCTGCCATCACCCAGAATGATACCACAGTACATGGACAAAATGATTGACTTCAACAATTGGCTAAGCTTCTGGTGTTATTCTAAGGGGATCCAGTATCTGCCTGGGACAACATGATCGACAGACCACGATGCTTTGACAGAGATGGCTTGCACCTGTCGCCCTTGGGATTCCGGATACTGGCTAAGGTTCTTGCCAACCCTATAGTGCCATTTTTAGGCAAGGTTCAAATGACAAATTCACCACTGTAACAGGTACAAGCAAGCAAAATCTGAGGGTAATACTACTCAATGCTAGAAGTCTAAACCTCAAAATGCATTCACTCGAGGCACTCCTTAAAATGGAGAACATCGACATCTCTGCAGTGACAGAGACCTGGTTCAGGGCTCCAGAGAGCACCCCTGCATTACCAGGCTATAATTCATACCACTCCTTTCGGCCACCTAACCTGGACCGAAACACTAAAAGTAGAGGCGTGTCCATGTTCATTAAGAATATTCACACCTCTAGGCTAGTTGCTCAGCATATTGCATCTGAGATTATCCAAGCGCAACTAACTCTGTGCGAGATGGCAATCCAAATTGTAACTTGCTACAGATCCCCCACCATGCCCTAGGATTCCCACTCCTCATTTCTTGATACACTGGAAAATATAAGGGTACAACCCAACACCCTAATAATAGGTGATTTCAACTACCCCACCATTAACTGGGAAAACTACTCATGTACCAACTCTTTTGCTCAACGTTTTCTGGAATTCATAAATTCCAACGCCTTGGATTAACTTATCCACACCCCCACCAGGGGCAGCAATATCCTACACCTGGTCATTACCAACATGGGTGACCAGTGGTCCACACCAGAGGTCAATTCCTCATTGGTCATATCCGACCACAAGCTAATCTGCCTAGACATCCACATTCTGTTCCAACCCCCCATTAGGGAAACCACTGTAAAAAATTTCTCCAAAGCCAACTTCATGCTTCTTAAGACAGAAGTGGCAAACTTCACGACACCCATGCAGACGGACAATAGAGGTACGACTGCTGAATCCTACACAAATGCACTTTATAAGCACTTACACGAGTGCATGGATCGTGCTATCCCTAACAGAGCCAAGATGCTATCCTCAAAAAAAAGGAAGCCAAACTGGTCGTCCCCTGCCATAAACAAACTCTACAACAGAAGAAACTGTTGCAAGAAAAGAGTTAAATCCCACGACTGGAAGAACTCCCTGGTCAGCCTAAGTAAGAAGCTGAGATCCCTCAAAATCCTCCAAAGCTAGTTACGAAAACAACTTCGCCATTGATTCTAAAGACAACCACAAAGCATTCTATAGCTATGTAAAGAATCTCAATGGCAACACTCAGATCTGCTCTAAGTTATTCCACAATGACACTAAATATACAGAACCAACTGATATTGCCAACATCCTGGCAGATAGGTTCAGTGCTAACTTTACCCCCCCCCCCAAGGGGCCCATCTCTATATCGGAAGAATGCAAAGTTCCTGTAATAATGGCTGCATAGGTAAAAAAACACACTCTCCAAAGCCAAGAACACAGCAGCCATGGGACCTGACAACATCCCAGGCTGCGTTCTACATGAACTACAGAATGAACTGGCACCCAACCTAAGCACCATGTTCAATCATAGCCTCACCTCAGGCTTTGTGCCCACTGAATGGTGCACAGGGATGGTTATCCCACTCCACAAAGGGGAACCACCATGGACTCAGAGAACAACCGCCACATTAGCCCAACGAGCCTGGTCTGCAAGGCCATGGAACTTATAAACAAAGACATTGGTAATCTCCAAACTCTGGATCCCACCCAGTTTGGGTTTGTAAAAGGCAGATCATGTCTCCTAAACCTGATTGACTTCTTTGAAGCAGTCACCAAAGCCGTAGACAAGGGTAAGGTGGTTCACACAGCCTATCTAGATCTCGCCAAGGCTTTTGACACCATCCCCCACTCTGGAATTATAGATAAACCCACTAAACTAGGTATAAATCCCTATGTCACAAGATGGGTTGCCAAATGGCTCACTGACAGAACCCACACTGTGAAAGTAGCAAACTCCAAATCTGACTTCAGACCAGTAACAAGTGGAGTACCACAGGGTTCAGTCCTGGGTCCTCTCCTGTTTGGAATCTACTTTTCTGAAGTGCAGGCTAACACAGAAGGTCTTTGGCTAATGAAGTTCACAAATGACTGCAAACTAGGAGCCATAACTTGAAACTCCTAACTATGTGGACAGCCTACAAAAAGGCCTTACCGAGACAGATGCCTGGTGTCAAAGCCATGGCCTCAAGCTCAATGCCAAAAAGTGCACTGTCATCCCCTTTGGTAAAAACTCTATACCCATGAGCTACCACATAGGTGGTAGTCTAACACCGAAAGTGTGATGAGACCTTAGGACACAGGTGGACAGCAGTCTCTCTTTTGATAATCACATTGCCACAGTAGTCAAGAAATCCTTCTACATGGCACACCTCATCACAAAAGGTTTCTCATCCAGGAAAAAAAGAGGTAATTGTTTCTCTCTACTTGTTGCTCATTAGACCCATTATAGAGTACAACGCCCCTTTTGGTATGCACCTCATAAGACATCTAAAACTGGAAAGGCCGCAGAAATACATCACAAAGAGGATTACCAGCCTCAAACAGATGCCCTACACAGACCGTCTTAAAAAAACTCCAGCTTTACTCCGTCACATATCACCTACTCAGAAGCGATCTCTGCCCAACATACAAAGCTATGTCAAACCCAGAGCTCTCAGACATGCTCCACTTAAAGAAATTCCAATCCCTCTGAGCTACATGCTCTAGGGACCTAAACCGTGTCACCACAATAAACAGAACATGCTGGAGGGATAGATTCCTGTCCCAGAGACTTCCCATATTCTGGAACAAACTACCTATCTATATCAAACAAAGCTCCTCATTAGCACTCTTCAAGAAAAATCTTGATTGGATAGGAAATAGGAAATTCACCCTGGGGATCACCTCTGTGGCTCTGCTCAGCAGGGGCACAGGAAAATAATTTTCTTGGGTGGCGAAAGCCAGGATACCTTTTGGCTAGGCTTGATAGGCCCTAGGGCTGATAGCCTAGTAACTACCTATAAGCAAATGGCCTAAATATGAAAAACTGTAGATACCCTGTAGCTTGCAATGAGCTATAATTTGGAGCTAGACACATTATGAACAGTTTTGGTGCAGTAGGTAGCCCAAAAGTAAGGCAGAGAATTATAATGTGATCCAGACACAAAATCTTAACATCTGAAGTCTGCATAAATATGTATGTGATAAGCATCTTTTAAGTCATGTTACCAGGAAACTTGAAAGATGAAGCAGAGGTAACAAGTCTGAAGAGACATCACTTTGAATTTGGGCACGATCACAAACAGGAAGAAAGAACTACAGCTGTTCTCAAAGCATTTTCTTTCTTTGGCACTAGGGAACATCCTTGAATAAAACCTCCTTTATCCACCTGGGAAGGAGGAACTGTTTCTATTACTTCTTGGGACAGCATGCAATGAAAAACTGGTGGAAGCAAGAGTCTGATCTGGAAAATGAGGAATGACCTCATGGAAAGGAGGACTTTAATTCCACTGCTACCTATAACCTTGATGAATGATTTTCAAAATACATTTGTCTAAAATTATATGTTGCCAAAGAGAGAAATGGATTTAAACTTTCTGGAAGAAAAAAGGGGCCAGTGCAGTAGGGGGTCAAAAGAGCTCTTGAATAGTCATTCAGACCTGTTTGACTGTCTTTGGTTTTGGGATGTTCAAGCCTTCTTTTGGGATCCCCTTGCTATTTCTTCTTAAACGTCTGTTTACCTGTAATTTCCTTGTGATGATTTATGCTGCTTTTTTCCACAACTGGATGAGGAACTACAAAATCCCTTGCAAAATTTGGAAAAAGGAGCACTGAAAATCTTAAGATATTGCCTGGGTCGGCTTACCATTTTCACACATTTTAATCACCTTTGCAGCAGACGTGCCAAACACTAAATCTCTATCCAAAGGGGAATTTAAAATCTTGTTTTTAATATCTGGGAAGTTCTGAGAATGCAGCCATGTAAACCTCCTCAAAACAGTACCAGTGGCCATAGCCCTGTAAGAAGTATCAACAGTCATACACACTCTGTAAACAGTGTTTACTGACCCCGTGCATTACAAAAAAACTAAATTAAACATTTTTTCTTCACAAGATGAAAACTGCAGACAAAACATTAGTCATACTTTCACGATTAAAACACGGTAACATACAAGCCTGACAATTCAAAATTCTGAAAATCAAAGTTGTAGAAGTATACAATTTTCCCCCTGTATTTATCAATAATCTTCTCATCCTTATCAGAAAGAGTAGGACTGGAATTAAGTGGTTAGCAGCAGTGGGATCAACTAAAACTATAGCTGCTGGATCGGGTTTGGTAGTAGTGTAAAAAAATTTAAAAGACTGAGGAACTTTATACAACATATCTGCCTTTTTAAGGGCAGATGCCTATCAGGAAAACTGCAGGGTTCATAGGTTAGTACTAGGCTAACTGCCCTTATGGGCCATTTTAAGCCTAGCCAATTACCCCATGTCAGAATCAAACCTGGCACCTTGTGTTTCTAAGGTAAACACCTTAACCATTACACCAACCTCCCACCCCTAAATAATCAGCCTTTGCAAGTCTTGAATCCAGGACTCTGCAAAACATAGCCACAGTGATTTACCACTACGCCATATGAGCTGTCGGTGTGACACAAATATACTTTGAAGCAGACAGAACAGGAGGAATTGGTGTAGGTTCTGGAAAATTATCCTGTAACCACCAGTAGTACTTTATGACTGAATAAAAAACCTCACTATCCTCCCACTGAAAACACTGTTACATTCTATCAAAAGTCTCAAAGAGAAACCCTCACAACAGGAATCAAACTGAAGTCTCCTGAGTCTCAATCAGAAATCAGAGGAAAAAATCTGTATCTGTCCCTTTATCTTCTTACTCAGATTTGGAATCCTGAATCTCTTCAGGAAAAGAGGCATCCCTCTTTCTTTTACAATAAGCTAATTTATAAGAAGGATCAATAGCTGGAATTAAACCCTGAGCCAGACCCTGTAAACTACTGAACAAAGATATCCGAGGAGGATACAAGCTTAGTTTGCTCTTTCTTTTTGACAGGACAAAATGGGACCAGCCATGTTACTAATGGCAGCAGAAGCAGCAGCAGCAACTTCCCCAAGGATGGGTGCAGCATTCTGCCATAACATGGAAGCCTTCCCTGTTTCCTCACCCAGGACCGACAAGAGGGGCTTTCCCTTGTACAATGATGGGACCGCAACAGCTACAGAGGATGTGACAAAGTCACAGTCCATAGTGACTGTAGCTGCTACACCAGACGGATCCAGGGTACCAGATTAGTGGTCTGAAGTACAACAAATGGTTACAGCTAAGTCATCCACCACCTGCGGCAGAGGCAAATTGTTAGCCTGCTCTTTTGGCAAAGGATGTTTGCTTAACTTTTTCTTTTTGTGACTAGAATAAAGACCAATCATGAGACCAGAAGTTTGTTCCATGGTCAAACCAAACATGGTGCCTCTTCGCCAGGGAAGACAAGCAGCAAATGCCAGCAAACACAAGTCTTCAGATGTCACTTTTTGGAGAGAAAAACAAAACACAGTAAAAAGGACTTTAAAATGCTTTGACAGCCAGCCCCACAAAAAGTAAACTAAATACAATTTTTCCAGAGAAAAAATATTTTCAGTTACATTACCCCACTTTTAAATCAAAAGGAAGAAAAGGGGTGCAATTTTAAAATTATGACAACAATCTTAGCTTTACAATACCTTTATAGAAGAGGAATGTGATAGAACAGCAACACTGTTAAGAAAATGGAAGCTTTTCCCTCCAGAGGGAACTTACCTGCCCCAGCACAGGAACACCACAAGCCAATCTTCAAAAGCTTAAAGGAGTGTACTCTTCAGCGGCAGTAAAGTTCTGGAGGGCCTGGCACCCAAGGTTGTCTTTCAGCCAGCTCACCTCAAGCTGCTTGACAGTTTGGGCAAGTAGAAGGTCCCCTGAAGCTTTGGAAGCTGGCCGGCTATTGTATCCTTTGCAGGCTATAAACCATATAGCTAAGGCTACTGTAGCAGTGATCAGTATGAAGAACATCTATTAGTGAATATTAAGCTAGAGATATGACATTAAAACTATTTAGCTGGAATATTAATTTTTTTAGAAGATACTAAAAAAAGTATATTGTCTGGTATATTAAGCTTCAGGAAACATACTTAAAGGGCTGCGAAAACCAAGAATTTTTAAAATGGGGACGCAAGGATATATTTGTAGATGAAGTGAATGGTGGCCTTAAGTGAGGGTGACAATTCTAGTCAAAACAAGAGTTCTGATTAGCATAGAATAACGTTTGAAAGAAAATGGGCAAACATGTATTAATCTGGGAAGCTTGGTGTAGACAAAGATTTATATTGGGTAACATTTCCCTTCTACTCAAAATGAAGGAAAACTGAACTGAGATGAATTTTTATTGAGATAGCTACATTTCAGCAGGGTGTTACATTACTATCGGGGGACTGGAAAGTAATCACATCCTGGCAAGATGTAAATGAGGGACCAAGATCTGAAAGAATAACACCAATATGTAAACTATTACTGAATATTATCAAATTTTATGGGTTGACTGATTTAAGGGCACCTTTACCAACATGAAAGTGTTTTAGATACTTTGCTAATCAACATGGGAACTGGTCTTGGATTGACAGAATTTATATTTCTAATGAGCATGAGTATTACGCTAAAGCTCTACTTATGCATCCAGTAACACTGTCAGATCATTTTCCACTAGAAATAATGCTGGAAAAAAGTTATGTCTTACCATAACGTTCCATCTATATTGCTGATCCTCGTTCAATCATTATGCATGGGTATCGGTTCGGACCTCGGAACCGAGCCGGCCATTTTCCAAGCTCGCGTCAGCTTCAAACTCTCAAGCTAAACTCTTACCCACAATCCCCCTCTCCCTGTTACCTCAGATTGAGTTTGCAAGTCAAAGAAGGTAGAGGCTACCTCTGGTCAAATAACCTAAGAGAACCGGATGGTGAGATCCACTAGAGACCACAGGAGGGGGAAGGAGGGAGGGTCCTAATGACTGAACGAGGATCAACAATACAGATGGAACATTATGGTAAGACATAACTTCTTTATCTGATATTGTTAATCCTCATTCATTCCTTATGCATGGGACAGAGTCCCCAGCTACCTCTATTCCTGGGGAGGCTCTCATGGAAGGACATTCCTGAGCACCATAGAACTGAAAGATGCTCTTCCCCTGGAGGCCAAATCCAATTTGTAATGATTGATGAAGGTAGGAGGCGTAGCCCAAGTTGCAGCTGCACAGATGTCATGTACGGAAGCTCTGGCATGGAAGGCAGCAGAAGTTGCCACCGACCTTGTTGAATGACCTTTCGTGGTAGTAGGCAATGAGATATTGCGTTGTGTATAAATGAAGGTCACACAGTCCTTCAACCATCTAGCTAATGTGACCTTAGCAACAGCAGATCCTAATCTAGGTCCAGAAAAAGCCAAAAATAACTGGTCAGATTTACGAAAGGGCCTATTCCTGTTTAAGTAAAAACGAATTTGCCTGTGGATATTTAGGGTATGTAGGCAATACTCTCCTCTGTTTGAATGATTGGGAAAGAAAACTGGCAATTCAATGGCTTCATTAATGGACATTTCAGAGATCACTTTGGGCAGAAATGATGGATTAGTTCTGAGAGACACTATCTCTATGAAAAATCAAGTATGGACTTTTGATACATAAAGCTTGAAGCTCAGAAATACGTCTAGCAGAAGTAATGGTGACCAAAAACAAGGTTTTCCATGACAAATGCTTGAGGTCACAAGAAGAAGCTGGTTCGAAAGGTGGCATTGTCAGAGCTTGTAGAACTAGATATAAATCCCATGGTTGAACAGGTTCTCTAAAAGGTGGCTTCAGATGATTCACACCTTTTATGAAGGTCTTGCACAATTTGTGAGACATAAGAGAGGAATCTTGGACACCCTCATGAAAATTAGAAATTGCAGCCAAATGAACTCTAATGATAGAGGCCGATAGACCCGATTGAAAAAGGTCAGCCAGATAGTCTAGTATTATCAACACTGATGCTGAGAAGGGATCTACTTGTTTATCTTTCAGCCAACAGGTAAATCTTTTCCACTTGCTCAGATAAGTAATTCTTGTGGAAGACGTACGAGATGCAATGAGAATATCACGTACTGGTAAAGAAAGATCATTCTGCCTGGCAATCAAGGGAATTGGAGTAGCCAAGCCATGAGCTTTAGGCTGTTCAAGATGGGATGGATCAGGTTCTGTGGATGTGAGATCAACTCCGGGGTTGGATGGAGAATCCATGGTCGATCTAGTAGGTGAGGCCAAAGAAAGGGGAACCAAATTTGTCAAGGCCAATATGGTGCTATGAGGATCACCTTGCTCTTCAACCTACAGGCTTTCTTCAGAAAATGGAGAATGAGGGGAAAGGGTGGTAATGCGTAAAGAAGACCAATCGTGGACTTGAGCATCCCTGGGTGACTGTCCTGGAGGGGGAATCAGGGCGAAGCAGTTGCTGCATTTGTAGTTGGTCGAGGATGCAAAGAGGTCACATCAAGGACGGCCCCAGTGGTGGAAGATCTCCGCCACTATAAAGGGATTCAGGGACCACTCGTGTGGTTGAAGAATGCACCTGCTGAGTCTGTCTGCTATCATGCTGGAATTCCCGGGAATGTGCGTTGCTAGAAGAAAACGGTTGGTAGACATTGCCCATTGCCATATCCTCATGGCCTCTCAACAAAGGGGATAAGATTTGGTTCCACCTTGCTTGTTGATGTACCAGACCACCGCCATGTTGACTGATCAAATCGCAATTGCCCCAGATGGCAGTGGGGAATGGAATGCTTGCAACACCAGAAGCCCCACCCTCAGATCTAGAACATTTATACGCAGATGGGCTTCCAGTTCGGACCAAGTGCCTTGGACAGTCTGTCCCTGACATAGCCCTCCCACCCTATCAGGGAGGCGTCCGTGGTCACTGTGGCCTTGGGTTGCTGGGGGGAGAAGGGGCAAGACCATTGTGACAGATTGTGTGTCATCCACCAATTTAAATCCTGCTTGCACCTGTGGGTTACTCGAATCATGGCTGAAAGAGGATGCTGAAATGGATACCATTGGGTGAGCAGTAGCCGTTGTAGAAGCCTCATGTGAAACCTGGCCAGGGGAACAATGGTGATGGAGGCTGCCATGGAACCCAACAGCTGTAGAACTGAGTGAGCCATGGATTTCTCCCTTGAAAGGATTGGAATCAATTGTTGCTTTAGCCTTAAAATTCTGTGCTCTGGAATAGCAGCTCTGCAGTTCTTTGTGTCTAAGATAACCCCTATGAATTCTGTTGACTGAGATGGGGTGAGATTGGATTTTTGCCAGTTTATGGTTATGCCTAGCCTTTGAGCAGCGAGGAGAGAGTATGCCAGGGCTTCTTCCAGTAGATGTCTGGTGGGGGCGGAAACGAGCCAGTCTAGGTATGGATACACCTGGAATCCTTGAAGTCGCAAGTGAGCTGTGACAACTGCCATGCACTTTGTGAACACTCGGGGCTGTAGAGAGTCCGAAAGGCGGTACTCTGAACTGGTAGTGACTGGCTCCCACACAGACGGGCAGAAAATTTCTTGATGGCCTGTCCACTTTTATGTGGTAGTACACATCTTGAAGATCTATCGAGCACATCCAATCGTCTTTTTCCAAAAGCGGGATAATAGACTATATTGTGACCATCCAAAATTTTTGTACTCTCACAAACTTGTTCAATACACTGAGATCCAAAATTGGTCTCCAGTCCCCGGTTTTCTTTGGCACCAAAAATAGTCTTGAGTAGAATCCGGATCCTATTTGGTATGGAGGGACTATTTGGATGACACTCACTCTTAGCAGCTTTTCTATCTCTAGTGCTGCTTCTTCCCTTTGACTGGGTGGAACATCGGGAAGGTTTTTTTTGAAGGGGCAGGACAAAGATCAAAGGGAATATAATAACCTGTGGTTATAATCCTTTGTACCCAAGAATCGGTGGTGATGGTTAGCCAGGCAGAAGGGTACAAGGAGAAACATCCCCCAACCACCTCCAGAGGAAAGGAGTTGGGCTGCTCTTCAGGAGCGCTGGTAGGATTGACCAGGGAAAGAATCCCTGGAACCCTGGTTACGCAGACCCCCTCTGCCCCGAAAGGAGCACCTTCCCTGTGAGTTTCCCCCTCTGCCTTTAGGGGAGAACTCAGCCTGTGTGTCACGGAAAGGACCCTGAGATTTCTTGAATCAGAACTCTTTTGGTTTTGGGAGAAAGCATGTTGACGGGAAGAATAACAGACACCTACGGCAGAAAGGGTCTTACTGTCCTGTTCACATCTGGCCAGTGTGCTTTTAACTTTGGGCCCAAACAACAAGGAGGCCTCAATGAGAGCATTAAGAAAGGAAGCCTTAAAGGGTTCCGCGAAATTGTACAAGTGCATCCAGGCATGTCGTCTCAAGACCGCCGCTGAACCCGCTGTTCTAGCTGCTCCTTCTGATGCATGAGATATCAGTTGCATAGAGGAGTTAGATATTGATTCAATGGTGGCCAGCTGAGAGGCCACTTTGTCACAGACCTCATCAGACACGGCACCAGCCAAGGTTTCAGACAGCTCAGAAATCAGATCCCTTTGAAGCCTGGTAAAGTGTGCCATATAATTCAGGGACCTGATAGTAAAGGTCGCTGATATAAAGATGCTCTTCCCTATCCTGTCCAGTGCCTGGGCCTCTTTGTTAGGCAGATGGACAGTCTGGCTTTCTTCTTCTGCCAGATCATTTTTTGTTGCTGCCACCACCACCACCAAAGCATCCAGAGGAAGACCTTTTGACCAATGGGGATCTGAAGCAGGAGGGGACAAAATCTTATCTGGCCTCTGGGGAATAGCTTTGATGGTATCAGAAGCCTTCCAAGCACATTGCAAGATAAGCTGGACAAGTTCATCGGCAGGTGGAGTAACCCAGGAGGTAGGGGGCTGGGTGCAAAAGACCTGCAGGAACACAGATTCCTCAGAGGTTGGATAAGAGGACTGCCAGTTACCGCTCTGTTTCAGGATTTCGAGGATATCACCAATGGATACCTCAGAGGTTGACCGGGGGGATTCTTCCCCCTCATCGAAATCTGTGTCTTCAGTGAGGGACTCCTCTGTGGAGTCCGTGTGCTTCCTCTTACACAAACTTTTCTGGTGGACATCCTCAGCAGGAGAAGCTGGAGAAGACAGCAGAAAAGGGTATTCCTGTGGGAATATGTCCTGAGGCCCTTGCACCCAGTGTCCGCTAGGTGCGACTTGTGAAATCAGTGTACCAGAGGAGAGCGGAGGGATAGACAGTCCAGAATCGCCAGCAGCAGCGAAAGCCTTCTCCATCAATTGGAAGGCTGGTCCACCTGAAGAGGAGTGAATGTCTAGGACAGGGGTCATCCCTCCTCTAAGTGGCTCAGCCTGCCAACCCAGAGTGCCTGGATGGCTGCGGAGCAGCAAGCTATGCATGTCACAACTGACATCCTGGGTTGTAGCAAAACTTTCCTGCCATGAAGGCAACTGTGGTTCCTTAGTGAGATCCATAAAGGGGACCACAGAAGGGGAAGACTGTGCTATATCCATGGGCGTCAAAGGCAATGAAGGAGGAAAATAAAAAGGGGTATTTGGAGATGGGTGATCACCTCCCAAGGAAGGATAGTTCCGGAGGGGTGGGACACCTCTGGCCAAGAGCACCTGATCCACAAGACGCAACACATCGTGTTTGGAGAGGCTTCTAGTGGACCTCATGGAGACTGAGGGAGAAACAGGTCTATCCACAGAAGAGGCAAACTCGGTGCCCATCTCACCAGTCTGCACCGAGGACAAAGGTGCCGAGAGAGACTGGACTACGGGTGTCTGCACCAAAGAATTCATCGGTGCCGAGGTCATGGTCTGCACCGACACAGGGGTCGGTGCCAAAGAGGTTGTCGATACCAAAGCTGGAACCGACAAAACTGGAGTCAACAATATAGGCGTCTGTTCCGAGGATGGTGTCAGAACCAACGTGGTCAAGGTCTGCGCTGACTGAATGGTCAGTGCCGATACAGTGGTAATAGTCTGAACCGAGGAGCCCCTCGGTGCTGATATAGTGAAGGCTGTATGAGAAGACAGAGCCGAGATCACTAACGGAGCCGAAGGCTTCTGTGCCGAAGATCTAGGCACCGAAAGCATTGGGGCTAACTGAGTGAGCTCTGGAGCCAAAACTTTAGCCTTTTTAGGTTTTGGTTGGTGGAAGTCCCCAGCCGGGGATGAAGGCAAAGATTTAGCCTTGGTAGGAACATCCAAGATTTTCTTATGGGGTCTAGGAGGGGTTTAGACCTCCGACCCAGAAATAGCCTCTGAAATGGGAGATTTAAGAAGTCCCTTCAGCAACAGCTTGTTTTTCTTTTCCAACAAAGTTCTATTTGAAAAGTTTTCACAGGTAGTACAGGGCGGGTCAACAGACAAGTGGGACACCCCCAAACAATAAATGCACAAAGAGTGTGCATCAGAAGTAGGTAGTTTGTGTCCACAATTAGAACACTGCTTAAACCCTGGACTACCTTTCTTATCTGCCATGACAGCAAATTAATTAACAGAAAGGGTACCAGCAATGGTACAAAAGAATACCCAAAGGTATGAGAAAAAAGGGAAGGATTGCCAACGAGGGTAAAGACAGATTACCTGGGAGGAAGGGAGGTTGTCTAGCTCACTGCAGCATCATCACCTACAGTTGGACACAGGCACAATATATGTCAAAGGATGTGCACATGGCACTGCCAAAATGGGTTTGCGCAATAACCTTCAAAGGGGAATGTGGAGGAACATCAATGCGTGTCCATAGGGGAAGGTAACAAAAGCATGTTCATCAACAGGCACACAAACCAGCCACATAGGAGTTATAGCCAAATAAGAAAAAACGCAAATGGCTGGCTGGATCTTGTCCCACAAAAGATGGAATGGTCTGAATGACTGCAGGAGGGATGGAGAATGGCAGGCAGAAGGGAATAAAAAGCATGTATAAATAGCTATATATACTAATTATGCTCTGTGTATAGCTAGGTCAGATTACCAAAGGGCTAGTGCAGGGAGAACAGCTATCCAAGAGAGCATCTCACAACTAGACAATTGCTAGTTTAAGCATGAAGAAAGACTGTTGTGACACTATAGCCATGTGCCGTTTCATGTACTTAGAAAGCAGATATCCACGCACATCTATTCCAAAAAACAGAAAAACAAGAAAATAGTACTCACTACAGCAAGCAACCAGGAATAAAACTACTGTCACTGCATGGACCACCCATCTAACAAGTTATGTATTTACTGTAACACTAGACTCATGCTGTCATCTTCCATCCATCTTAATATATGGGTCGATCAGATCCATAATGATCAGAGTCTGGAACATCACACAATACTTCTGGCTCCAAGGTTCAGTCTCCTCCACTTCCCGTAATGCACCTCCACCTTGCCAGCCCTTCAGATCAAGCCTGCCTTATTCACAGCCTGGAAATGTCAGCATGAAAATCATAACCCCTCTATTATCAGGTGTACATCAGCAGAGTGTTGAAAAGCAAGGCTTCAATAAGATCAAGGCAGTCCATGGGAGTTCAGAGAGAGTGATAGTTTGCTGGGGGGTGAATGAGAAAGTATGTAGAGATTAATGAAAGAAGACACTACAGATATACTTACCATAAAGATAGATCTTTTGCATCTGATGTCTTTTACATCCACTTCAACAGTTGTGACAGGGTTTCCAGCTACATGAATTCTGGGAGGCACTATGGATGAGTCTCCTCCACTAACTAAGGTAGAGTTTCCTGGTGGATGGTCTATGGGAAGCAAGCAGAATTTTCGGCACTGGAGTAAGTATATCTTTATGCCTGGCAACTAGCAGAATTACAGGAACCAAGCTGTCAGCTTGAGATTTTGAAGGATGGGGTGCATCAGTCCCTGAGGGTGAGACAGCAGGTCTGGAACTGGGTCCAGGATCCATGCAAGGTGAACTAGATGAGGCCACAAGAAGGGGAACCAAATCTGTTAGGGCCAATAGGGTGAAAGAGGATCACGTTGCTTCTCAACTTGGGTGCTTTCCTGAGAAAAAAGTTGGATTAGAGGAAAAGGGGAAAGGTGTAGAGGAGACCCAAGGGACGACTGAGGAGAAAACCATCCCTCGGTGACTCTCCCTATGAGGAGATCAGGGCAAAGTAGCTTCTGCACTTGTTTTGGGTTGATGCAAAAAGATTGCAGCAAGGCTGACCCCAGCCACAAACAATCCTCCTCACTATCTCAGGATTGAGACCACTCGTGAGGCAGTAGAATGCATTTGCTCAGTTTATCCATTATCACGTTTGAACTCCCCAGGATGCGCATTGCTATCAGAAAGAGGTTGGAGGAATCACCCATTGCCACACTCTCAGGGCCTCTCGACATATGGGGTAGGACTTGGTTTCCCCCTTGTTTGTTGATGTACTAGACCACAGACATGTCTGATTGAATCACAATAGCCCCTAGATGGAGGGCAGACTGAAAAGTTTGCATTGCTAGAAGCACTGCCCTCAACTCCAGGACACAGATATGCAGACTGGCCTCTATCAGGGATCAAGTGCTTTGGACTGTCCTTTCCAGATAATGCCTCCCCCACCTCATCGGGGAGGCACCCATGGTTCTTATGATGTTGGGTTGAGGGGGAACAAAGGGATGGCCTAACTAGGATTTCCTTGGATTCCATCCACCAGAATAGGTCTCTTTTGCAGTGGCTGGTGATTACTATGGAGTGGGTTCACTGGATGGGTTAGAACAGACCATTGAGATGCTAGAAGCCATTGTAGTAGGCGCATGTAGAACCTCGCTAATGGAACTAGAGTGATGGTCGCTGCTATGGCCCCCAACATGTGAAGGACCAGAAGCAATGGAACTTTGTTTTTGCAAAGAATGGGGTGTACTTGGGATTTTATCTTCTGTAATCTGTGTAGGGGAAAAGAGGCCACACAGGAAATGGTATTCAGATGAGCTCCTATGAATTCTAAACATTGACAGCAGCTTAGTTGCGATTTTATTTGATTGACCGTGATTCCCAAGCTCAGGAAGAAATGCAAAGTGAACTCTGTTGCTTGAAGTAGTAGAAGCCTTGTGGGATCAGTGATGAGCCAGTTGTCTAGATATGGAAACACCCAGAATCTGTGCAGTCTCATGTCAGCTGTTTGTGCTGCCATACATTTGGTGAACACACTGGAGGTTGTGGTGAGACCAAAGGGCAGCACTATGAATTGAAAATGACTCTCTCAGTCTAAAGCGGAGAAACCTTCTGGAGCACTTGTACATTTTTATGTGGTAGCATGCTTCTTAAAGGTCTAGAGCACATTCAATCATTTTCCACCAAAAAGGGAAGTGCAGAGTTGTACTGTAACCATCCAGAATTTGGACTGGTGAACAAATTTGTTTAGAATGCTGAGATCCAGTATGGGTCTCCAGTCTTCTGTCTTTTTTGGCACTAAAAAGAACCTTGAGTAAAATCTGGATCCTGTCTGGTCTGGTGGGACTTCTTGGATGACTCTTTGTAGCAGCTTTTGGATTTCTAAGGCTGCTTGGTTGCTCTGATTGGGTGGAACATCGGGGAGACATGTTACAGGTCTGGGATAAAGGGTGAAGGGGATAGAATAACCTCTAGTAATTCTCTGCACCTAAACACCTGTGGTTATATGTGGCCAGGCTTTTGCATGCAGAGAAAATCTTCCCCCGACCTCTACCAGAGGTAAGCAATTGAGCCCCCTTTCAGAAGGAATAGGGCTGGCCAGAAAAAGTCTCTGGAACCCTGATTCTGTGGGCCACGTCTGCCTCGGGGTCGGTGTCTTCCATAAAGTTTCCATCTCCTGCACTCACATGTGTTCTGAAAAGGCCCTTGGGACTTTTTGAACCATATTTTCCCACTCCTTTGATTCCTAGCGATCCTAAGATCATTGGGGAGTGGAAAAATGTATACCCACAATGGATAGGTCCATAGGTGATTACTAGGCTAACAACCACAAGGGCCTTTTTAAGCCTAACCATACATCCCAAATCTCTGACAAGTTCTGATACCCTTGATAAGTGTAAACATGGGCCTGGGAGATGAACCATTTACAGGTTACTTGTTTGCATCAGGCACACAGGTGCCAAACCAGGGATGAATTTCCAGTTTCCCATCCAATTGTCCAACTTACACTTGAATTGGATTAGGCAGGAAATCTGTTTCACATAGATGGGGGGCCTGTTCCATAGACAGGGTAGTCTCTGGGATATATACCTATTTCTCCAGCAGGTCCTATGTATATAACAGGCAAAATTTAAGTCTTCAGAATGGGTAATTCTGGTACTGTTTGTTTTGTGGATATGCAGGAGGTCCATCAGAGTGGGGTCTGACAATACCCTGTATGCCAGGCATAGATCTCCCCTTAAAAGCCTGTAGAAGACAGAATACAGGGATAGGGCTTTGAGGCTGTCTGCACAGGATATATTACTTACACCCTGTATTCTTTTAGTGAGGAACTTCTGTGGATGTTCCAGTTGTTGGATATGCCTGGTTAGGTACATACCAAAGGGAGCATTGTACTCAATGATGGGTCTGATGAATGCCGAATACAGTGGAACAATGACTTCCTTGGACTTAGATGCCATACCTTTGTTTATAAGTTGTGCAACATAGAATGATTTCCTCACCACTGTAGACACGTTTTGATCAAAGGAAAGATCTATGTGTGTTCCTAAGTCCCTGACTACCAGGTCAACTCTAAGGGGTGGGTTGTCAATATGATAGTTACCAGGGATGGATGACTTCCCATAGGATACTATCATGCATTTCTTGGCATTTAGTTTTAGTCCATGTCTCTGACACCAGCTGTTTGTCTGTGTCAGCCCCTCCTGGAGTACATTTGTGTCAGTGTGAGATTCAATGACAGCTCTAACTTGCAATCATCTGCACATTTAGTCAGCCAGAGACCACTGACATTGGCCTTGACTTCTGAGAAGAAAATACCAAAAAGGAGCAGTCCAAGGACTAATCTCGGAGGGACTCCACTTGTGACTGGCCTCTTTGTAGAGGTAGACTCCCCAATTCTAACTTCTTGGGTCCTGTCTGTGAGCCAGTTGACTATCCACTGAGTGACATATGGGTTTGTATGTAATCTCCTGAGTTTGTCAACAATGCCGAGTCGGGTATTGTGTCAGATTCCTTGGCCGGGTCAAGGTAGGCAGTGTGAATGATTCTGCCCTCATCCATTGTTTTTGTGACCTTCTCAATGAAGTCCACCAGGTTGAGTACGCATGATCTGCTTTAACGAAATCAAACTGGGTTGGGTCCAGTGTCTGGAGATATACTATCTCTCTACTGATCACCTGAGTGATAATTCTTTCCATGGTTTTATATACAAGACTAGTGAGACTTAATGGGTCTGTAGTTTCTAGGGTTGGTAGATGGCCCACCTTTGTGCAGAGAGATGAGTGTTGCCTTTCTCCATTCATGAGGCACAAAGCCTGTTTGGAGGCTACAGTTAAATAGTAATTCCAGAGGCCCTGATAGGTCATATTCCATGCTATTTAGAAGGCATCCTGAGATATTACCAGGGCCCATTAATGCAGTGTTCTTGGTCTTAGAGCGAGCATTAAGGACCTGTTCCCTAGTGATAGTAGGGGGAGTTATATTTGATGATATTTCCTGAAGGAAGATTGAGGGTAAAAGTAGAGTAAAGTTGGAGCTGAATTTATCAGTCAGGAGGTTTGTTATATCTTTTGGCTCAGTATAAGTGGCTCCATTTACAATCAGCTCTGCACACAACTGTGTATTGCCCTTGAGGTTGCTAACATGGTTGAAGAATGCTTTGTGGCTGTCCTTGGACTGGGAGGTCAAATTTGGCATTGGTAGACTATTTGCCCTCTGAGTTGTTTAGTTTAATGAGAGTGCTTTCATCCTGCTGTATGCTGCACCTCATAATTTTTGCCATGATTTTCTTCCTCCTGTTATACATCTGATTGATTTTGCAATTCCACTAGGGTGGCTTGTTTTTTGAGATGGTCCTGTATTTTTTCCTGGATGGTACAGCTGCCTCTATGCAGCTATTAACATGCTTGTACAAGATTTCTGTGAACAGTTCTGGACAGGCAGAAGTGTTCTCAGGGTTTATGGGGCTTGCAATTTTGCAAGGTTCTCACTTAACAGCAGCAGCCTAGCCTTAGAATAGTTCATGAATATTCCTGGTTTAGCTGGGGGTCCAGGTTTTATTTTTACTTCAAAGGAGACCATTTTGTGGTCTGGAATTACAGTAGGGGGTGTGCAGCACTCTCCCATATTAGTGAGGACCAGATCTCCGCTACGGTTGCACCCCTGGTTGGTGTACTGACTATCTGGTCCAGAGAGTTTGTGTTTACAAAATCCAGGAATCTCTATGCATGGACGCTTGACATTGTATAGGATTCCTACTTAAAAGTGGGGTAATTAAAGTCACCCATGAATATGGTATTGGGTTGGATGGTTAGTGTTTTTAACAATATTCCCATCCTTCTCACACCTGGCTAGAGTTTCTTTAACTTTGGGGCTGAACAAGAAAGATCCGTCAAAGGCAGCATTGATGAAGGAAGACTTGAATGTCTCCGCAAATTCTCAGAGAAGAATCCAGATGTGTCATCTAATAGCAATGCCTGAACCAGCTGACCTGGTCGCCTCTTCGGTTGCATGTGAAATAAACATCATGGAGAAAAAGGAAATAGACGCCAGGGCAGCTAACTGGGAGGCCACTTTTTCTTGGACCTTATCAGATACAGCTCCTGCTAGAGTGTCTGACAGTTCCTTGATCAGATTGCGCTGGAGCCCAGTAAAATGTGCCAGAAAATTAAAGGACCTTAAGGCGAAGGTCGATGGTGCCACAGACCTGCTATCCAAATCTGTCCATCCCACTAGACTCTGTTAGGGGGAATGAACACAGAAACTTACCTCAGTGAATTCCTTTTTGGTGTCTGCTGCTACCATCATGGCATCTACTGCTAGTCTTTTAGCCCAATGTTGGTGGTCCTCTGGTGTAGAAAGGATCTTATCTGGTCTTTGAAGAATCAGTTCAATGGAGTCAGGAGATTTCCAAGCCTGATGAATGATCAGTTTTAATGAGATTGTCAGCAGAAGGGGTCACCCAGGAAGTAGATGGGCAAGAACCAAAGGCTTGCAAGTACACAAGACTCTTCAGAGGTAGGGTCTTTGAGCTTCCACTTACCCCTCTGTTTAAGGATCTCAAGAATGTCTCCAAAGGAGACATCTTCCGGGGGTGACCTGGGGGAACCCTCCCCATCATTGAAATCAGTGTTTTCAATAACGGATTTCTTCAGAGGAGTTCAGGTGTTTCCTCTTATATGATTTCTTCAGAGGAGGCTCCTAGGTGGGAATGCCTGAGGAGGTCTCGGAAGAAGGGTTGTCTTCAATTAGGATATCTTGCAACCTGGGCACTTGATGTCTGGATATGGAGGTTGGTGGAGGCTCCCAGCAAGAAGGGGTCACAGAATTAAATTCTGATACAGTAGGAGCCACCTGAGAACTTGCGGTGGCCAATGCTCTCTCTATAGTCTGGAAAGCAGGCCCCCTGATCAGGGAAGGGAGCCTGGAACACAGAAAGAAACTCGGAACCGGGGTCACACCCCACCCTGAGAGACCAACCTCCAAGGCCAGAAGTGAAGAAGGACCCCCCCACCACCACCGGAGTCCCAAGAAGAAAGGATGACTGAATAAAATACAGGTGTCGACTCAAACCTCTCAGGCCCAACAGTGGAGCCATGATCTTGGGACTACATCAGTTCCCAAGGAAAACAAAAACTACTCTGGAACTGAAGGCAAGGGGGCTGTAACTGCTGGTGCAATAGGAACCTGAGTAGTAGGAGTGGATAGCTCTAAGGCCTCGAAAGAGGTCAGAGGAGGAATAATCGGACTCCAGTGAGAAAACAACCCTGCTCAAGGAGGTACAGGGGGCTGGGAAGAAGAAGAAAGACCCCTTGGTGTGAAGAGTTGGTCCGCCAACCTTACCACATCAACCTCTGCAAGACTCCTGGAGGAATGAACAGACAATCCTGATGGAGAATCTGGCCTTTCTAAAAAGGGACTAGGAAGGTGACCATAGAAGGGATCAATGGAAGGGGAATACTTCATCCTGGGTATATATAATGGATCCATTCTTGGCACCGAAGAGACCTGTGGCAGTGCAGAAGGAGATGTTGGCACTGATGTGAAAACTAAAGAAGCCGGTGCTGACTGTAGTACTGGTGCCAGAGGCAGTGCTGGGTACTGGTGCTGGAGTCCGTGCCAAAGGCACCTAAAGTGAATGGTGCTAAAGTAGGAATCAGTTCAGAAAGCTTCAGAACCTTGGCTCTCAGTTCCAAGGAGGAACCAACAGAAAGAGACTTTTGCTTTCTTGATGTCTGTGCCGATGAAGACATTGGCACCGAAAAACTACTTTTGGCTCCAGAGGCATTAGGAGACTTGTCAGCCTTGGATAAAGCTTCTTCAAACATAGACTTAAGAAGCCCTTTTAGAATGAGCTTATAACTTTGCACTACCAATGCTCTAGAATTGAAGCTCTGGCAGATACAGCACTCAGTGAGGAGCACCTAGACTATACATGGAAGCTGAACGCCCATCTGAGTTAGGCATTTTTTTGGCCGCAGTCCTGGAACTGCTTAAAATTAGTGCCCTTAGATTTTTCTGCCACATTGACAAGTGGCAAAGGAGAAGGTCAACAAGTAACCACACACACAAACATGGACAGAAAGAACGGAGGAAGTTCTACCAACAATGGTATAAAGAACTACTAGAATGGTAAAGAGAAAAGGCACAGAGGAAAAACTACCAGCGATGGTAGGGAAGAATACCAACGTGTATGAAAAAAAAACACACACAAGGGTAGCTAGAAAATGAATATTAAAGTTTTAAAATTTTATAAGAAGGCTAATATAATTTAAAATTTACTTAGCTGTAAGAGGAGAGTTGGCTGACGTGTCTTGCTAGAACAGTGGCACATGAGATCTGAAGTAAATGGGAGAAGGGCATTGTGGGTACTGTATTAGCTTGAGAGGTTTTTGGCTGGATGAGCTATATAATGGCTGGACCCATTTTGAGGATCGGAACAGACACCCAAGTCAAGAATAGATGATGATTGACATCAGATCAAAAGTTATGTATTTACTGTAACGCTAGATTCATGCTGTCATCTTCCATCCATCTTAACATACGGGTCTATCAGATCTATAACGATCAGTCTTTGAAACTACATATAAAACTTCTGGATCCAAGGCTCAGTCTCCTCCCCTTCCCTCCAACCTTGCCAGCCCTTCAGATCAAGTTGGCCCCCCCCAAACATCTTTATTAAATTTTCACATGACAAAGGTAATCTTACATTTATATAAATGAAAAACCTACAAACTTTTAGCACTTTAGTTGCAAACAGTTTACATCACAGACACCACTGAAACAACTGTAGTTGCAATCATACATCACTTATAAAAATCCATCCAGTCATCATCATTTAAGCAATATATGGCTCATTCAAATCCTGCATCTTAGGTTCATACTAGGCTATCTGCCCTAGGGTATTTACAAGCCTAACCAGAGTGTCTTTGGCTTTTGCCACCCCTTGGAATGAGTTTACTGTGCCCTTTTTAAGGTTAGTTTACTGTGCCTCTGTCTAGCAGTTCATAGGTTCATACTAGGCTATCTGCCCTAGGGCATTTATAAGCCTAGCCAGAGTATGTTTGGCTTTCGCCACCCATTTTAAATTAATTTTGCTATGCCCTTTTTCGAGGTTAGTATACTGTGCCTCTGTCTAACAGTGACACAGAAGTGATACCCGGGATAAACCTACGATCTCCCATCCACTCATCAAGATTCCTCTTGAAAAGAGTCAATGAGGGACTCTGCCTAACCTGGACTGGGATTTTATTCCAGAGTGAAGGGAGCCTCTGGGTTATGAATCTGTCCCTCCAGCATGTCCTATTTATTTCAGTGCTGGGGTTCAAGTCTCGAGCGTGTAGCTCGATGGGATTTGGATTTTTGAGGTGCAGCATGTCCCTTAATTCCGGGTTGGACATGGCCTTATACGTCAGGCACAGGTCACCTCTGAGCAGGCGGTATGCCACTGAGTAGAGCTGGAGTTTCTTTAACCGGGCAGCATATGGCATCTGTTTGAGCCCTTTGATCCTCTTGGTGGGGTACTTTTGGGGTCTTTCCAGTTGCTGCAGGTGTTTGGTAAGGTACATCCCAAAAGGGGCATTGTACTCAATTATGGGCCTGATGAGGGATGAGTAAAGAGGCACGATGACCTCCCTAATCTAGATGTGAATCCCTTCATGATTAGGTGGGCTATATAAAATGTTTTTCTAACCACTTTGGCCACGTGGTTGTCAAATGAGAGATTGCTATCAACTTGGGTCCCCAGGTCCCTAATTACTTCTTCTGTACTTAATGGATTACCACCTATGTGGTAATTTGTGGGCACTTTGTTTTTGCCAAAGGGGATGACTATACACTTTTTGGCGTTTAGCTTGAGGCCATGGCTCTGGCACCAGTTGTCTGTTTCTATGAGGCCCTTTTGGAGGATGCTTGTGTCGGCTGGAGAGTCGATTATGGCGCCCAGTTTGCAGTCATCTGCGAACTTGGTCAGCCACAGTCCTTCTGTGTTGGCCTGTACCTCAGAGAAATATATACCAAACAAGAGAGGTCCCAGGACTGAGCCTTGTGGGACGCCACTTGAAACTGGTTTGGAGTCTGACATGGCTCCAGCAATTCTAACCATGTGGGTTCTGTCCTTGAGCCAGTTTGCAACCCATCTAGTGACATAGGGGTTTATATTTAAGCTGGTGAGCTTATCTATAATGCCCGAGTGGGGTATTGTATCGAAGGCTTTTGCGAGGTCCAGATAGGCTGTGTGGACCACCTTCCCTTTGTCAATGGCCTTGGTGACTGTTTCAAAGAAGCCAACCAGGTTTAAGAGGCAGGATCTGCCCTTAACAAAGCCAAACTGGGTAGGATCCAGTGTCTGTAGGTCCCCAATATCTTTATTTATGAGGTCCATGATGATCCTTTCCATAGCTTTGCAGACCAAGCTAGTCAGGCTTATGGGGCGATAGTTTCCAGGGTCCGTTGAGGCACCACCTTTGTGGAGAGGGACCACTGTTGCTGTACGCCACTCTTTGGGTACATATCCTGTAGTAAGGCTAAGATTGAACAGTAGTTTTACGTTTGGGTTTAGCTCTTCTTGGAGTTCATGTAGGACGCAGCCTGGGACACCGTCTGGTCCCATTGATGCTATGTTTTTTGCTTTGGAGAGGGTGGCTCCCACCTGAGCATCTGTGATGTCAGGGGGGCAGCACTCTGCTGGGATAGATATTTGCCCTTTTGGTGGGGAGGGGGGGAGAAGTTTGCGCTGAACCTGTCAGCTAGGATGTTGGCAATGTCTGTGGGATCAGTGTATTTTTGTCATTTGGACTAATTCTGAGCATATCTGGGAATTCCCACCCAGGTTCCTAACATAACTAAAGAAAGCCTTGTGATTATCCTTAGTGTCCTGTGCAATTTTCTCTCAAGCTGGCCTTTGACGATTTTATGAGTGCCCTTAGTTTTTGCTAATACTGATCAGAGATGCCTTCCCTTTTGGGATTTTGCTCTATCATGTAGTAGCTTCCTCCTTCTATTGTATAGTTTGTTTATGGCTGGGGTCCACCAGACAGGTCGTCCGCCTTTGGAGGATTGGGTCTTGGTTTTATTTGGGATTGCATGATCCATGCAGTCCTGAAGGTGTTCATAGAATGCATTTATAAGGGATTCTGCGGTCTGGGCGTATTTTCACAGGCCGGGGCTTTGAAGGATTCCACCTCGGTTTTGAGGAGTGTGAAATTTGCTTTAGAGAAGTTTTTCACTGTGGTTTTCTGGGCAGGGGGTGGGGTCGGGATGTGAATATCCAGTGAGATCAGTTTATGATCTGATCTTACCAGTGAGGGATACACTTCTGGTCTGGAGCATAGAGTCCCCATGTTGGTGATGATCAGGTCCAGTATGTTTTCCCCTCTTGTGGGAGTGGTAACAAGTTGTTCCATAGCATTTGAGTTTATGAATTCTAGGAACCTTTGGGCAAGGGTGTTGGAGCTAGAGTAATGCTCCCAATCTATGTTTGGGTAGTTGAAGTCGCCCAATATAATGGTGTTCGGAGAGACCTTCATATTTTCCAGTGTTCTCAGGAAGGCCGAATGGGGTTCCTGGGTTTGGGAGGGTGGTCTGTAGCAGGCTATAAACTGGAAGGCAGTTTTACCCACTGTTAGTTGCACATGTATAGTCTCTGATGCTTCGTGCTTTGCCACCAACCTGGAGGTGTGGGTATCTTTGATGAATATCGATACTCCCCCTCCTTTTGTGGTTCGGTCCAAGTTTTGGGGCCGAAAAGCATGGTATGAGGTATAACCTGGTAGTGCTGGGGTGCTCTCGGGACCCCTGAACCAGGTTTCTGTTACTGCACAGATATCGATGTTCTCCATGCTAAGGAGATTTTCGAGTGCGTGCATCTTGAGGTTTAGACTTCTAGCGTTGAGTAGCATTACTCTTAGTTTCTTATCCCTTGTGATACCTATGGAGGTGGGTTTGTCTTTTGAGCCTTGCCTAAAAGGCACTATGGGGTAGCAAGAGCCTTTGCCAATATCCAAAGCCCAGGGGTGACAGGTGCAAGCCGTCCCTAGCAAAGCATCGTGGCTTGTCGTGCATATCATCCCAAGCTGATAGGCATTGGATCCCCTTTGAATGACACCAATACTTAAGCCAATTGTTGAAATTGATCATCTTGTCTTCATACTGTGGCATCATTCTTGGTGAGGGTAAGATGCTACTCAAGGTCAGGGTCATACCAGCCTGGGCTACATGCTCAGAGAGCTCCTCTATGTCTCTTTTCATGTAGTCCAGGGAGGTACATCTCAGGTCATTCACACCAGCATGGACAATGACTGAGTTATATTTGTACTTGCCTTGGAGTGACCTGAGTGCTTGTGTTATGTGGCGGATCCTAGCGCCAGACAGGCTGCTCACCGTGACCTTCTCCTTGTTCAGCCTGGTGAGCGGGACGTCAGTGTGCCTGACGATAGAGTCACCTATTACAAGTGTATCAGGTGTGTTGTTTAGCCTTAAGGGCTGTGACTGTTCGGCACACTGGCTTTGTGAGATATGTGTTGCACGTGTTTCTTTTTGGGGTAGCGGTTGCTTGGGTATCTACTTTGGAGGTCTCTGCTGCTTAGGCAGATCTTTATTTAGAGCCTCCGAGTATGTTTTTGTGTGATTATGTGTTTGGTTTGCTGTCGTGGTAGGTCTATGTGAGACTGGAATTGTAGTGAGTGTGGTTTCCTTCTCCTCCTGACTGGTTTTGCCAGTACTGAGTTGAGAGAGCTTAGCCTCCAGTTTGGCTATATGGTTGCATCTCTCACATGTGTTGGAATTTGTTGGGAGGAGGAGAGGGTTGTCTGTGTACATGAGGCAGTTGTAACATTGCCTCAAGATTCCCATATTCACCAGCTGGACCAGAGAGGAGATTGACAACTGACCTTTGGACATGCTAGAATAATATTGGGAATTCCTTTATAATTGAAAACAAGGGCCAATGGGGAGCGAGGGTGTAGTGCTTTTAATTTTTAGTGCTGACTTATAATTGCTTTAGTGAGCAAGTGCCAGGTAACAAGTGCAATGTGTTACAGGTAACTTAAATGCAAAACGACAAACAGTAACTTTCTTTCAAGCGAAGCAAGGAAATAAGTACAGTAAGCAATGCAGATATCACTAGGGATCCACAGAAGCTGAGAAGCGTTTTAGGTGGAATTAGCATTCCAGGGAAATAACAAGCATACAAACAAAGCTAGATTCAGCAGGCCTGGATCTAGTCTATGCTACAGCAAACAAGGTGTACCAGTTTCAGTAAGATACAGTTCAAATATTCAGGCACTATAAACCTTTAACCAGAAATTCCCAGCTCAGAAGGGCAGAGTCCAGCAGTGACACAGAAGTGACCCCCGGGGTAAACCTATGATCTCCCATCCACTCGTCAAGATTCCTCTTGAAGACAGTCAGTGAGGGGCTCTGTCTAACATGGACTGGGATTCTATTCCATAGTGAAGGGAGCCTCTGGGTTATGAATCTGTCCCTCCAGCATGTCCTATTTATTTCTGTGCTGAGGTTCAATTCTCTCGATCGCGTAGCTCTAAGGGATTTGGATTTTCTGAGATGGAGCATGTCCATTAATTCCGGGTTGGACATGGCTTTGTAAGTCAGGCATAGATCGCCTCTAAGTAGGCAGTATGCAACTGAGTAGAGCTGGAGTTTTTTTAGCCGAGCAGCATATGGCATCTGTTTGAGTCCTTTGATCCTCTTTGTGAGGTACTTTTGGGGACTTTCTAGTTGCTGCAGGTGTCGGGTAAGGTACATCCCAAATGGGGCATTGTACTCAATTATGGGCCTGATGAGGGAAGAATAAAGGGGCACAGTGACCTCCCTTGATCTAGATGTGAATCCTTTCATGATAAGGTGGGCTATATAGAAGGTCTTTCTAACCACTTTGGCAATGTGATTGTTAAAGGAGAGGCTACTATCAACTTGGGTCCCTAATTACTTCTTGCGTACTTAATGGATTACCACCTATGTGGTAATTTGTGGGCACTTTGTTTTTCCCAAAGGGTATGACTATACTCTTTTTGGCATTTAGTTTAAGGCCATGGCTCTGGCACCAGTTATCCGTTTCTATGAGACCCTTTTGGAGGATGCTTGTGTCAGCTGGAGAGTCAATTATGGCACCCAGTTTGCAGTCATCTGCGAACTTGGTCAGCCACAGTCCTCCCGTGTTAGCCTGTACCTCAGAAAACTATATACAAAATAAGAAAGGTCCCAGGACTGAGCCCTGTGGGATGCCATTTGTGACTGGTTTAGAGTCTGACATGGCTCCAGCAATTCTGACCATGTGGGTTCTGTCCTTGAGCCAGTTTGCAACCCATCTTATGACATAGGGGTTTATATTTAAGCTGGAGAGCTTGTCTATGATGCCCAAGTGGGGTATTGTATCGAAGGCTTTTGCGAGGTCCAGGTAGGCTGTGAGAACTACCTTACCCTCATCAATGGCCTTGGTGACTGTTTCAAAGAAGTCGACCAGGTTCAAGAGGCAGGATCTGCCCTTAACAAAGCCAAATTGGGTAGAATCCCATGTCTGTAGGTCCCCAATGTCTTTGTTTATGAGTTCCATAATGATCCTCTCCATAGCTTTGTAGACCAGGCTAGTCAGGCTTATGGGGCGGTAGTTTCCAGGGTCCGTAGAAGCACCTCCTTTGTGGAGTGGGACCACTGTTGCTCTACGCCATTCTTTGGGTACATATCCTGTAGTAAGGCTGAGACTGAACAGTAGCCTTATGTGTGGGTTTAGCTCTTCTTGGAGTTCATGTAGCATGCAGCCCGGAACACCGTCTGATCCCATTGATGCTGTGTTTTTTGCTTTGGAGAGGGCGGCTCTCACCTGGGCATCTGAGATGTCAGGGAGGCAACACTCTGCTGGGATAGATATTTGTCCCTTTGGGGGGGGGGAGAAGTTTGCACTGAACCTGTCTGCCAGGATGTTGGCAATGTCTGTGGGTTCAGTGTATTTTTTGTCATTATGGACTAACTCTGAGCATATCTGGGAGTTGCCACTCAGGTTTCTAACATAACTAAAGAAAGCCTTATGATTATCTTTAGTGTCTTGTGCAATTTTTCTCTCAAAGCTGGCCTTGGATGATTTTATGAGTGATCGTAGTTTTTTGCTAGTACTGATCAGAGATGCCTTCCCTTTTAGGGATTTTGCTCTATCATGTAGTAGCTTCCTCCTTCTATTGTATAGCTTATTTATGGCTGGGGTCCACCAGACAGGACGCCTGCCTTTGGGGGAATGGGTATTGGTTTTATTTGGGATTGCATGATCCATGCAAGAAAAAGAGAGAAGGGTGAACAAGAAAAAACAAACGCACCTGTTTGTATTAGTATCCCCATTGCATTAAAAAATCAGACAGAACTCTGGAATAGACTGCCCATACATATCAAGCAGAACACCTCTTTGGCCCTCTTCAAAAGGAACCTTGATGACTGGATGGGAGAAAGGAAATTCACCCCAGGGATCATGTCAGTTGCCCTGCTAGACAGGGGTCCAGGGAAGTAAATAGTGTGGGAAGAAATAGCCAGGGAATTGTTATGGCTAGGCTTGTTCAGGCCCTAGGGCCAATAGCCTAGTACCAACCTATGAACCTAAGTCTAATTGGTTTTGTGTGGTCTTTAAAGTTGACACACCTGGGAAAACCTGACTGTTTTCATTGAACATTATGTTCTAGCGCTAGCCAATTTCTCTGTTCTTTTCCCTCAGCCAATCCCCTTCCACCAGATAGACTCCAGTTTCTCAGGTTGTTTCCATGGAGGCATGAAGACCAGGTGCAGAAATGCTACTTAGTATACATATGTGCAAGTGCTAGAAAAAAAAACATAATATTCAATATTCTTTTTCAATTACTTGCTCTCTCTCTTAAAACAAAGTATCTTAATCAGTCATTTCGCCATGCAAGAATGATAAACAAAAAAACAAAACATTAATCTGAACTCTGTCATGCCCCTTTAACCAGATCTCCCCCTTTTTTATCATTACATTGCCTATCTTTCTCAAAACTGCACAAGAAAAAGAGAAGAGTGGAGAAAAATAAAAACAGCACCTGTTTACAATCCCCATTACACTCAAAAAAATAGCATGCAATGAAAACCATGCAACACTAATACAGTATTATTAAAAGAAAGTGTTTTCTTTACTTACAGTTAGCTTCCCCTTCCCAAAGCATTTTTTCCAAACATTAATGACATGAAGTGGGGCATATAATTTAGAGTCCCCCACACAGCAAACTAATTTTGAAGTGCAATATTTCCAGATTTTCTTGTGTTGTTACTTCACAAATATAATTCTTGCACTGTAATCCCACATTAAGTTACTGATTACATTACTAATCTTCTCCATCACCCAAATCCTGTCTGCTTCATTTCCAACATACTCTCGATTTTTCTAGTCAACTCTCATACTCCCTTCCTTCTCTCCAACATTTTCCATGGAAATACTGAAAACTTTTCACAGGTACAGTCTCTTTGTGTTCTTTATTACCAAAGGAATAAGAAGCCAAATCTCATGTTTCACAGCTGAGTTTTATTGGACAAACTGTTGTATTTCTTCCTTAGCATGCACTTCATCAAAAAATTATTTTGTCCCTCCAGGGAAGAACACCTCAAAGACAGCTGGATACAGCAGTTTGATTCTCACACTTGCATCTCGACATTCTCTGAATAGAGGAATGAATTTACTTCTCTTTTGTCTAGTGTACAATGAGTAATCATTCTCCACAAACACACTGCTGTCTCCTACTTTTAGTATTTTGTCCTTCTGTCACAGTTTTGACATCAACTTTCTGCTGGTAGGATTGCATCCTTACTATTAAAGGTCTGAGTTGCTTTCTTATAGCAAGATTTACAGTCCAGTTGCTTATTTCTGCTTTCATAAACTGAATGCAGTCTGTTCCTTCCAGCTTCTCTGGTACAGCTGAAAATCTCAAGTATTCCCTACGTGCGCTGTCCTCTAATTCTATTATTTTTTTAAACATCTCTTCCTGAGCAGTCTCATATTCAGCCAGCCTGGACTTCATTTCGACCTTTAATTTTTGCAGCTTTATCATCTCATCTGAGTATCTGTTTAAAGCTTCTTCCATTTGTTCCAACCTTTTGTTGTGTTTTGTTTATTTTAACAATGTCTGTTTGCAGTTGTCTTGTATCATCCTTTAGATTACTGGAAATCATGTCTGAAGGTTGCATTACTTTTTGCTGAACAGCTGCAGAACTCTGTGTTTCTTCCTCACTTTTTGTAGCTGATTTTTTACAGGTCTTGCGTATTTCCTTATTCCTGGCATCCAGGCAGTGCACTTACTAGCCAGTTACTGAAATTTACCCACAAATGCAAGTCTACTGGCCTTCACTGCTGAGTTTCTGTTTTCACACTGGGGGAGCTAAAAACAAGCTGTTACTCAGTGTGCAGTCATCTTGTAACTCCCCAGATCAAGTCTGTCTTATTCACAGCCAGGAAATTGTGACATGAAAATCATAACCCCTCTATTACCAGGTGTATATCAGCAGAGTGTTGAAAAGCAAGGCTCCAATAAGATCAATGCTGTGCACAGGAGCCCAGAAAGAGTGATGATTTGCTGGTGGGGTGGGAGAGTATGTGGAGATGGATGAAAGAAGACATTGCAGACAAACTTACCATAAAGCTAGATCTTTTACATCTGATGTCTTTTTCATCCACTTCAACAGTTGAGACAGGGTCTCCAGCTACATGAATCATGGGAGGCACTATGAATAGGTCTTCCAGATAATGGTTAAACCAAATAAAGCTCTTGCTTTACACTGGTCAAGTTTATAATGGGAAATTAAGGTATGAAATGTACACCATAAAGCAGCTACATAAACTATCAACAGGAACATAGTTGAAGAAACCTGTAGATGCAACTCTATTAGAGTGCACCTTTTGTTTGAAGGGTAAAAGTCCTCTAGATGTATAAACAAAGGCTATACAGTCAGAAAAACTGGATGAGTACACTTAGAAACCCAGGATCCCATATTAGATTTGGAGGAGGAGAAAAAAGCTGGTTAGACTACTGAAGGTCTTTTGTATGATGGAAATGTTGTGTCTTTCGGCTTTTCCAGTTAGGGGTTGCCACAGCGGAACTCCGGTCCGCTAATGATTGGCAGTTGATTTTTACGTGCTGAGTTGCTAGCCCTAATGCACAACCTTCAACAAAGGTACACCCATTCACGCATGTCTCCACGCAGAAGACGCTCTAGCTGAGAGTCGAACCGGTCAGCGTCTTACTGTGAGGCGACAACACTACTGCATGATGGAAATAAAAAGCATAATTCACAGTGAACATCCAGAAAGTACAACTGGTATTCACCTTTGGTAAAAAAACAGACTTAAGCCAGGAAAACAATGCAGAAGAATGCCAGGCACTCGAGGAAGACTTGTATATATGTTTTATTCCAAGGGTAAAAAACAACAAAACCATAAAATAAGATGAGAAAAGCACTTTTGTCCTGTTACTCACAGGATTTCAGATAAATTCTTGCTACATTTTCAAGCATTTAAATACACAGCCATGAATAACTTGACTCTTTAAAACAAGTTAACCAATCTTAGAAGTTTAAAGCGATAAAACCCCCTTCTTACATTACTTTCATAAAACTTACAATAAACATTTTAAAACAGTTATAAACCATTCTAAAATTCATTCAAAAATGAACGGATGATTGGAGGAGCTTGATTACAACTTATTTAAGGTAAAAAAGTCGCAACCTGAAAATGCGTATTTACTTGAATTGATTATAATATAGTGCCAAAAGGCCTCAGAGTTTTGACCAACTAGAAGAAAGGAAATGGCGACTACTCCCAATGAGGAACCAGTGGAAAATAAAGAACTATACACACCTGAATTACCACAACCAACACAATTGGCAGCAACGGAGGTACTAGAAGCCATGGAATATTTACATGATTGGGAAAATATTTTGAATAACAACAATTAACTATGACATTATTTTAAATGCAAAAAGGGACTTTAAGGTATACAACTACACAAAACGTGAAATAGATATTGAGTTTGTGGAACATTTATCAAAAGGTATGTCTTTTTTTCCATCTGAACATGTCAGTATCACTCATTTGCTAACGGATATGAAAATGTACACTGGGAAGCTTAATTTTAGAATCATGTTTAGTGATTTAACACCAGCAATGACTGGTTTTAATGTTTCTAGTATTTATAACCCCCCCTTCATCCAGCTACACAATAGTATGAGACAATGTGCAAGTTTGATTTTAGAAGCATGTTGGGTAATACAGTTATGACAAATAGAGTTAATATGTCTATGGAATAACTGGAACAACTAGAATATATTAATAATCAAAATGTTGGACTAATGAAGCCGGATAAGAGAGGGGATATAGTAATAATGGAAAAATATAAGAAAATATTTGACATTCTTAACAAAAATACATACACTTTGGTTTCTCTTAGTGGGTTGAATAAAGTTTATAATGCTATTAGAATGCAAATGAAGGACTTTTATTGATGGTAGGATCAATACTGATGAGTTTAACTACTTGAATGGGATTACCCCACATGTTCCTATTATATCTGGAATCCCCAAAGTTCATAAAAGTTTAACTGACCCACCAATGCGCCCAGCTGTGGATGCAAGGTGACTGATTATAAGTGCCTGTGCCAAATATTAGTTGCTACTTTAAAACATCTGTTAGAGGATGAGGCATAAGTTTGTAGGGACTCAATGGGATTTTTTTTAATAAAATAAACTTGGAATTTAAAGAGGCTATTTTAGTCACAGCAGATATAAAAGACTTGTACACAGTCATACCACACGACATAGGATTGGAATGGTTTTCAGAATTCGTTTTGGAGATGAAAACGGAACAAGGGAGAATAAACTTGTATGAAGAGCTCGAGTTAATATTGAAAATCAACTATATATACTTTGAAGGGAACTACTATTTACAAATGAAGGGTGTAGCTATAGGCCTCTACCTGTTGATCATTTTTTGCCAACATAGTGATGGTTTACTGTGGAAAAAAAATATCTTTTTGGAAGTAATTTTAAGGATTCCTTTACACACGCTATTTGGATGATATTTTTATGGTGTGGAAGGATGGGAAGGGCAAATTGAATGAATTTTTTGAATATATTAATAGTAAGAATACCTTCCTAAAATTTAATTCACAAGTGGAGGGGATAAGAATTCCCAATCTGGATGTGTTAACTGAAAAAGACTAATAACAGCTACATATAGAGTATATACAGGAAGCCCACTTACTCCAATACCTTATTACATTACACCACTGCATACCCTTTTTCACAGACAAAATCTGTAGTCAAAGGGCAGTTTGTATGAACTGCAAGAACGGTAACTAGGGATGTGGACTTTGTAGCAGAATGTGAAAACTTTTGTTTTTAAAAAGAGGTTTATCCAGCTAATATGGTTAATAATTTGAAAAGTGAGGTTATACGCAAGAGAGAAAGCAAGCACTTTAACTTGATTTTACAACAGGGGACTAAGTAAAAGGTAAACAAAACTGATAAAGTTGAGCATGGCCTTTATAGGAACTCCTGTGTGTCATTTCATTTGTAAAGTGGAACAATAAAATATATTATGAATAAGAAGGTATAGTCTGTGTGGCCCTATGCCAATAATGTAATGCTTTCTATATTGACAAGACTGAACAGATGCTAAAAGAACAGATTTATGAGCATTCGTATGATATTAAAAAAGGTAGAACTACAAATGCACTCGCTAAAAACATCTTCAGCAATCAAATGCATCATTTTAAACTTGCAGTTGCTAATAAAGTAAACATGAATAGTAGGGGAGTACCACTGGCAGTTCACTTTGAAAGAAGAGAATTGTACTGGCAGTTATTACTAAATGTGAACAGTTGGCCTGGTTTAAATGGCCACTGTTAGACTGCCTGCCTGTTAAAGCTGAAAGCTCTATCTAGGTAAATTTAAGCATGTTTAAAGTAGTTTATTTTTATTTAATACAGGTTGTCATTTTAATATCAGGATTTAATTGTTGTTCAATTCATTTTTGAATGGTTTATATCTATTTAAAATGGTTATTGTAAGTTTTATGAAAGTAATGTAAGGAGGAGTTTTCATTGCTTTAAACTTCTCCAGATTGGTTAACTTGTTTAAAGAGTCATGTGATTCATGGCTGTGTATTTAAATACTTGAAAATGTAATAAGAATTTATCTGAAGAAGTCCTGTGGGAAATGTGATGAAAGCGCTTATAGTTTATGCTTTGTTGTTTTTACCTTTGGATTAAAAATGTCTACACAAGTCTTCCTCAAGTGCCTGGCATTCTTCTGCATTGTTTTCCTGGTATTCACCTTTATTCGAATAACCAAGAAAGAAAATAGGCAAATGTATGGTTTAGTTCACGGGTCTGCATCCTGAGGCTCTTCCACCCCTCTGCAGTGGCTCTATGTATCTTTGAAAAATAAGAGTCACTCTGCTGCATGACACACACAAAATTGCCTATCAACTGTACAGATTTTTGCAGAATGTCCTGATTTTTTGCCTCATATTTTTGGTTGGTTTCTCCTAAAATTGTGGTTTTCTGGCAAATCATTGAGGGCTGAAGTAAAAAAATATAAAGACATTTTAGTTTCAGACTTCATACCCTTCAGAGAATTCATGCTAATGCAAAACCTTTTATTCTGTCAACTTTCTAAGTTTGTAAGAACAATATTTAAAACGTCCCTCTATTTTTGGGCCTTTGTCCCCCACCCTCATTATTTATGGCTTTGTCCAGATTTCTTGCTCCAAGAAGTTGAGAGGTAGACACACACACACATCACCCCATTATTTATGGCTTTGTCCAGATTTCTTGCTCAAAGAGGTTGAGAAGTAGACACACACACACACACACACACACACACACACACACACACACACACACACACACACACACACACACAGCAATTTAGTGATTCCAATAAAAATCCCAACAAATGAACAAAAATAGGGATGGAGTTTAGATATTACTCTTTTAACCTTAGATCTTTTATGAGTCAAATAGGTTTTGTGGCTCCAGGTGAATTTTATTAGATGGGAGAGGGTCAAAAATGGCTCTTTTGATAGTGAAGGTTGCAGACCCCTGGTCTAGCTAAATGAAGATACAGATGCCACTTTAGGAAGAAAAGCTGGGTTAATTCTGAGAGAAACCCAGTTCTTCTGAAAGAACAGATATGAAGGCTTGCATGACAAGCACCTTCCATGATACAAACTTCAAGGTCAGTTGAACTAGCATGTTCAAAAGAGAAACAAGAGTACAAAGCATTAGTCTAGATAAAATCACTTTAGCTAGCAGTGCAGGAGACTGATACCCTTTGTGTGGGAGGAACAGACACTTTGCTGAAGTTTCAAGTAGTTTATTTAGTTACGTGGGTAGATGGATGAGTGTTTTTGTTCTATTACGGTCATTAGAACAAGAACACTTGTCTACCTACCTACTTAATTGAATAAACTACTTGAAACTTCAACAAAGTATCTCTATTCCTCTCACAGGGAGGGCATCACAGAGGCAGTCTCCTAGATCTGCTAGCTAAAGTGAGTTTATCTGGACTAATGCTTTGTATTCTATTTCCTGTTAGTCTTGTGACCTCTGGGTTACAGGTGGGATTCCAGACTTCACAAGCCCACTGGATTACCTCTGTAGCATATTCGAAAGGGGGGGGGGTGAAGAGTGAAGACCTGAAGCAGAACAGTAATGTCCCAAGGAGGCACTGGATATTTCAAAAGTGGACATAAAGCCCCACTTAAAATGGCTTTCTATAGTTGACGGAAGCAAAAGGGGTATTATGTTGCTCATGTGAAAATTAGAAATAGCAGCCAAATGGACTTGAACTGGGGAGTAACTGGCCCAGGAATGAAAAATAGCTTGCTAAAAATTTCAAGACAGACAGACATGAGACCAAGAAAAGACCTAGCCCTTTAGAGCAAGCCCATGTCAAAAACCTTTTCCACTTCTATAAACTTTCCGAGCAGAGGACTTTTGAGAGGAGACAAGAATGAGAACTACATGAGAGTAAAGCCTAACACTCATGGCTATCACTGAAAATGGATGTCTTTATGAGTCCTGCTGGATGAGTGAGATACCAAATGCGGACATGGATCCAGGACCCAAGGAGGGTAAACTAGATAAGGCCAAAAAGAGGCAACAAGAATCACTATTGCCTTGAACCAGACTGATTTCTGAAGAAATTTGGTTATGAGTGGAATCCAGAAATAAGCATAAAGAAGTCCCAGAGCATCCCTTAGTGACTGTCCCTTTTCTGTGAACAGGGCAAAAAGCTGCTGCATTTACTGCTGGAAGTGCTGCACACAGATTGTAGCAGGGCTGGTCCCAGCAGCTGAAAATCTCTGTTGCCACTGACTGAGCGACTACTCATGAGGCAGAAGGATGAATCTATTCAGTGTATCCACCAAAATGCTGGATTTCCCTGGAATATAAATCACTGCCAAATCTTAATGGTTTTCCAGAATAGGGGATAGGAACTGGTTCCGCTGAGTTTGTTGATGTACCAGATAAATGACTGTCTATTGGGACAGTGATCACAGCAATGGAGAGGCAATCCTGGAAGGCCTACAATGTTAGGACCACCACCTAGGGCTCTAGAACATCAATGTGAATCTTGTCCTCTTTTTGGAGTTACAGGATTCCCCTCAGAAATCCTTCCCATCCCAGACAGGGGTCACTGTGCCTCATGAAAGTAACACAAAGGGATGACATTAGGGAACTAGAGGGAGCGATATCCACACGAACATGGCATCTGCAAACTGGGGCGAGTTTGACTGGTAATCCATTGACTGATTAAGAATGGACCACTGAACCAAGAGATTCCAGTGAAGGACTTTCATACAGAGTCTTGTGTGAGGGACAAGGGTGATGGATGCTGCCACTGATCCCAAAAGACTGAGAAGTAAGTTGGTGCAGCAACACCTGAAAGGTTTGCAGTTGTACTGATGACAGTCTGAAGACTAGAAGTTTTACTAGGAGGTAGTTTCTAGGTGGCACCCCATAAATTCCATCACTTGAAATGGCTCTGGGGCAGATTTTTCCCAGTGGGCAGTAATTCTGAGAGATCAGCACAGTGAAGTAAGGCGTCTCTGGATAGCATAAGGGAGTCCTTTGAGGAAGCCATGATTAGCCAGTTATCTAGATAATGGAACATCTGAAACCCCTCAAAGTTAATTTCCACAACAGCCATGCACTTACACCTGGGAGGGCTGTGGTGGGATCAAATGGTAGTACCCCAAATTGAAAATGACTGACTCCAAGCCAAAAGCATATGAACGTCAACTGTCCGGCTACTTTGATGTGATAATAGATACCAATGCAAGATGAACTGCACAGTGACCATCCAGAATGATGTCTGTTTCACAACATTGTTTAACCTGCTGAGGTCCAAGATTGTTCTGAGGTTCCTGTTCTTATGCATTAAAAAAAATTTCAGAATGTCTCTGGATTCTCTCTGGTCCGGTGGGACCTCCTGGATGATGTGCTTAACAGCTTTGAAATATCTAGAGCTGTTGACCTTTGCTATGAGTGTGGGATGTCTGGAAGGTCCTTTAAACCCAGACTTGGAAGAGAGAGAGAAAGGGAATAATGTAAACTTTGTAAATTATTCTCAGCACCCATAGGTCTTCAATGATGGCTGCCCAGGCTTTCAGATACACAGATAAACATCCCCTGGACTGCCTCCAGAGCAGGACAGTCAGAAAAGCATTCAGGAATGCTGAAAGGGTTTTATAGGTAAATAGGATCAAAACCCTTTCCAGCATGGATCACCTCTGCCTCTTGGGTGACATCCATTACCATCATCTTCTCATGGATGTCACATCTGCCTCTTGGGTGATGTCCATTAGCATTCCCCCCTTTGTCCAGGTGCCCATCTCCAGAAGAGTCTGAGGTCCCTTGGACTTGCAGATCCACAGATATTTTCCACTCTTCTAGTTACGTGAGAAAGACCTTGCAAGGGTGGAGAAATGGATCCAAAAAGCATAGTTCTGTCCTCCTGCTCACTCCTGGCAAGTCCCTTTAATCTTGTATCCACAGTGGACTCAAAGGTGGCATTCAAGAATGACTTTGTCAAGTTCTCCACAAAGGCCTCTCTGCTCACATCAATGCATCCAAGAAGTGTCAAAGGATGATGCTAGTACTTGCTGCCCTAGATGTGCCATCCATAACATTAGCTAGAAGGCAAGGCATTTGGACACATTTGATATGGAGGGCATGATGGCTAATTGGGACTCCAGCAATCCCAGAGCTGTAGCACCAGAAATAGCCTTGCAAACTTCTTTGGTCAAGTTCTTCTGAAGACAAGTAAGGTAGGCCATGTAGTCCACCACCCATAAAGCAAAAGTCTCCAAAGCATGCATTCACTTCTTGAGTATGTCCAATGCCTTTGACTCCCTGTTTGGTGATGGACAGAGAAACTCAATTCAGATAGTTTCCTCTTAGTGGCTGCAGTCACCACAATAGAATCCACAGGGTGCTACAATGTGACCTGTCCCTGGGGGAAACTAAAATCTTAACCTGGTTTGCAAGGAATGGGTTCCACCACATCTGGTTCCTTCCACTAACTATGGGACATGAGGTCATGGAGAGGGGGATTCCCCTGAGATGTAGATCGGGGAAACATGAAGGACTATAGGAATACTGAGTGTTTCTGGGAAGGGGCATGGACCAGCCTACCTTCTGTCATAATAATTCACAGTAGTCTCCAAGGAGATGTCTTTCAAGGAAGACTTGGGGACTGTTCCCCCTCAAAATCAATGTCTTCTGTCAGGCATTCCTGAGAGGAGTCTAAGTGCCTCCTCTTGCAATGCTGTTTATTGTTCTCTTCCACAACAGGCACATTGGGGGAGGATATGGAATAATCAAGGAGAGTCCAAAGAATGGGCTTGCCAGACACCAGTCAGGTATGTCTGCCCCATGTACAGGGAGGGAGACAGAACTGAAGTACCTGAAGTAGCAAGGGTCTGAGGTGAATTCAGATGTAAGTAGAGAGCCCCTTGTCCCAAATGGGAAAGGATCCTTTTGAATGCCTCTAATTGTGAAACTGAAGTTGGTCTTGAGGACAGCCTCCTTGAAAATAAGGATCTCCCAGTATGGAAAAGGCACTGTTAGTGCAATGAAGTCTGTTTCTGAAAAAATGAAGACGTAGACCACAGTGGTTAAGACTTCTTGGGTTGTAACTGGGGGGGGGTGGTCATCTGAAGACGTTGGAAGCAAGGAAAGGACAGGTAGCCAATTTGCTTTATTAAGCACGGTACCATAATGCTCATTTCTAAGAGGGTACTGAAATGGCAGACAGAGATGCCTGTAGATTAGATGGTGGTCAAGGAGTTTTTCTTGTATGCTGCTGCAAACAGTGGGAGTTCATATTCAAGCTGTTTGAGTAGAATGCCTTTGCCTACAGCATTCCTGGTTGGTCTGGAGAGAAATGAGATACAGTATATGACCTAAACAAGAGTGAAATAAATTTCTTCAATATTTGTTCTAGGTGAAGGTGAAAGTTCACTGTAGGATCAAGTCAAATGCTAAGCTATTTGAAGGAGATGACTTGATAAACAGGGTTGTCAAGATGGCAATGAATAAGAAGTGACTGAGTTTTTCCACCATTTAGGGGAGGTAGCAAACAACATTGCTTTAGTTTTGGAAGTATTCAGCATCAGCTTTTTGTTATTAAGCTACATGATAAGAGAAAGGAAGTCAGCTTGTAGTTGCTGTATGGACAACGAGGTCAGGTGTGAGTGAAACAAGACCATGTCATCAACAAAAATTGAGAGAAAGATGAGGGGTGGCAAGTGGTAGCTTATTAATGAAAAATGAAGAGGAATTAGAATGGAGGCAAGAGGGACTCCTTTAAGAAGAGTGGGTGTTCTGAAACTGAAGAGCAATACCAGCTAGGAAGACAATTTTTAAACTAAGGAGCTAGTTCCAATTGCAGTTTGGTGATTTAACAGAATGTTCTGGTGAGGTCAAAAGGAGATTGCTCCAGTGAGGAAGTCCTATCCATACCCAGGATAAAGTTATCTGTAAGTGTCCAGAATGCTGTAGAAGCTCATAAATCAAGCTGTTCTGAGCACAGTAGAGGATATTGGGAGATGTAATGGGCAAGTTCATTGCAAACTAATTTTTCAAGGATTTCACAAAATATAGGAAGAATGGAAATGGGATGGAAGCGAGTGGTGTGGGATGGTTTAGTTTTTGGAAAGGAAGGGTTTACCAATGACTGCTTTCCAGATATCTGGCATGATGTTTTGAGTTAGGCAGAGATTATAAATGTGAAGGGGTGGGGATATAAAGTCCTTATATAGGAATAACCATGGGAGAAGACGGTCAAGACCAGTAGGTAAGTCAGTTTTCTGGTATTCAAGTAGTGATACTACATGTTTAGTTTTGATTACTTGAAAATGGGAATACAAGGGGAAAAACAGAGTTTAGAGGGAGAGGAGTGATTATTAATGGAATCAAGGATGAGAATTGTACTCATGTATAAGCTGAAATCTGTGGCTATGAGGTGAGGTGAGGTGAGATGAGGGAGTGGGTGTTAACAGGCAGTTGACCTCTGCCTAGAATTTCTCGGGTGAGTTGAGAAGGGATACTGCGGCACTTTTTCAAAGTGTGACTTTTATATTGCCTGACTGATTAGGTCAGGCTTCTTAGCTTAGCACAGTGTGCCTGGAGGCTGAGGAAGGGTTGCTTTTCCAGGTATGCCAGGCATTACCCCACAGACAAAGGAGGCATTTCAGTTTGTACATGAGATAGTTTTATGAAGGTTTTACAGAACTGTGTGATTCTAGAAAAGAGTGAGTCCTGCAGATTAGTGAGAATTTGTGTGAGCAAAACACTGCACTGGTTAGTTTCAGTAGAAGAGATAACACAGGACCAGTCTAACGAGACTAGATTTGCCTTTTGTTTTAGAATGTTGGACTGGGATTTGTTCCAGAATGATATGAAGAAGGGAAAGATTTTGTGTATGTGATGAAAGAATTAAAAACTACTTGAATCCAAAGGCGTTGTATGCACCAAATTGCAATGATACAAGAAAAGCATTATGCTATCAACAAAGTGGATGAAAAAAAAACAGTACTTCTTAATTTATTAAAATCGGTGATTAGGAACCACTAAATAAATACATACACATATAGACATACAAACACACACATATATATATATATATATATATATATATATATATATATCAACCCGGGAGTTAGAATATATAGTAAGGGGGGGGTGTGGTGGGAGCAGCCCTCCATCTATTTTAAATGCTTTGAAATATACACATGAATACTTGCAACTTCAATAAATTACTCTTTTCTAAACTTAATATATATCAAAACAATGCCCACCACACACACACCCTTACTATATATTCTAACTCAAGGGTCACACTAAAGTGGGGAAAGGTCATATATACACACATATATACATACATATATATATATATATATATATATATATATATATATATATAT